>NW_017307058.1:410325-438032 GCF_000935625.1 Nanorana parkeri | reverse complement strand
GAAGGAGAAGGCTCTGATGTGAAAGGGGGCTTCTTGTGTGAGGGGGGGGGGGAATTCTGATGTGAAAGGAGGGGGCTCCTGATATAAAGGAGGACTCTGATGTGAAAAAGAGGGGACTCCAATGCATTGCAGCTGATCTGTTACTTGTAGTTCTACTTATTTGTCTGTCACAGATCTGCAGATCTAGCTGTTGTTTATAGTTCCACTATATGTGCTTTGTTCTTAACTTGCTCTTGCACTAGTCTGGCAGCTTTAGGCATCACCTGATCTCACCTGTTGATTCTTATCCAGCTTCTCAGCCAATTGGTGCAGTCAGCTTGTGGCCAATTCTGTGGTTTCTGCCTCTTGCTTACTCTATTTAAACTCAGTGCAGCTCCCAGCTTGCTGTCTGAGCAACGCTTTTACAAGCCCGTTGATGAGCACCTGTTCGCTGTTGAAGCTGTATTTCTTGTTGTTTATCCATGGACCAAGTTTTGGCTTGTCCCCTAAAATCCTTGTTTGCTGCCTGCCCTGACCTATGGCATATCCCCTGGTATCTGTGTCTGCAGCCTGCCCTGACCTTCAGCTTGTCTGCCAGTATCCGTGTCTGCAGCCTGCCCTGAACTCTGGCCTCGTCTTCCATCGTCCGCTGTTAACAGAGCAGGGTGAATGTAGGGGTCGCGAACTGGAGCCAACACGCAGAAGCTCTAGTGAATACCGGCTGGCTCTTAGACTCTGGGGAATCCCACACTACCTTTTCTCCCATCGCAGTATTTCTCTTCATCCTGACCTTCATTAATCTTCTGCCAAGCCCTATTCCAGTCGGTACACAGTACTCACACCGGTATCACCACCTTAGGTGTTCCAAGAGTGTATCCAGGGTCCATATCCTTGAGTCCAATCCTGATGAAGTCCTAGTAATTTACATAGTTTTTTAATACAATACATTGGGGTGCAGACACTGCCTTCAGCAATCCCATATACAGTATACCATATATATATAGATAGATAGATAGATAGATATATAGATATATAGATATATAGATATATAGATATATAGATATATAGATATAAATGCCTCTTGTATTTAGACAATATTTGCTTTTCCCGAAGTTCAGCTTTAAATTGCAGCAAAATGTATGATGGATATTCAAATAGTAAAAATAAAGTCTAATTACATCTAAAAAAATATGCAGCATTCAAGTGGTAATCCATGAAATATGGGCTGATTGTCTTGTATTATTGGTGTTGCTTCTGGTTTTCTGAAGGTTCTACTGAAAATTCCATCCATATGTCACATTGTGGTCATTTTCGGCTGACAAAGTGCAATTTTTAATCATAAAAACGCAAGCTATTTGTCAAAATGATCACTACATAACCTGTTAAAAATTATATTTATACACAGAGACTGAACAGGAAAGTGCAATTGCTAAGATTATTACAACACTCTACTCCTGAAACTCACAAATATTAGAAAGCACCCTCATCAGCCAATATCAACTCTTGATGAAAATAAAAATCTTGGGCACTACGGAGCGCCTTTCCTGCCTCGAAGCACCACTGCCTGTTTTGTTCATGATATTGTCTGCATGTACAATGTAAAAATAAATAGACAAGTTCATATATTTACGGTAGATGCCACATCAAGTGTATTGCCATAAGCAATTTTGCTCATTATATTCACTTTGAAGGACTGTAAAGTCATCTGTATTCTCAGTGCCTTTCAAAGCATGTTGTATATTATGTCTGACATGTGTGCTGCTGAGTAATCTCTGACATATGTGATCACCAATGTTGATGCACTTACAGTATATAGATATACAGTTACAGCTGAGTTAAGAGATGAAATGATAGTTTATGTTTTCAAATTTGTATATATATATATATTTCTTTTTTTAATTTATAGCTAGAAAAATATTTAACTAGGGATGCACCAATACCGTTTTTTTGGTATTGAGTACAAGTACCAATATTTTTTATTTTTTTTTACTCGCTGATGCCGAATACCAATACCAGAAGTCCCATTAAGGAAGCCGGGTGGCTTGTAATAACTCGCTCCCCGGCTTCCTGATTACCCGGGAAGCCGGGCGGCGTGTAATGACTCGCTCCCCGGCTTCCTGATTAGCTGGGAAGCCCGTTCCATGCCGCCAGCTTCGCGACCAATCAGGAAGCAAGGCGGCGAGTCATCCCCCCCCCAAACCAACCTCCCCCTGGCATCCTGATTGGCCAGGAAGCCAGCTCCATGCTCCCTCATCACCAGGTGACAGGGAAGCATGGAGCCGGCTTTCTGGCCAATCAGGAGGCTGAGGGGTGGGTAATGACTCACCGCCTGGCTTCCTATTATGCCTCTGCCTCTGGAAGCTGTGGCTGTCAGAGTCTTGCAATGCCCAATGGGATTTAAAGTTTCACCCCAAATAGAGGGCCAAGGTGTTGGCTACCTCTGGACTAGAGCAACTCAGAGCTTATGTAGCTGTCTTTCCTCCTGGTGGTTGAATGGGCTAGTGAGGAAGTGAAGGAAAGATGTGCTGCTGAAGAGGGGTTTAATAAAGAGAACCTGTTGCTTCAGCCTGCATGGGCTTCCTTTAAATGACAGTTCAATTAATGTGTAATCCTATTATTATGGTGTTTGTGTTCTGGATCTGGATGATCCCTAGGCTGGACCTATCCTGTAGGTGAACAATATTACCCAAGGAAAAAAAATATAACCCATCCAATTGTAAGTTCCTCCAAGAATGATCACTCTGGTGTTCACTGCTACCTGAAGACATTTTGTTCAATCTGGCCAAAATTGGCCTTAATTAGGTCATGATCATCTCATGTTTATGAATACATAGTGAGGATAACAAGGAGTTTATCTACCTGCAAGTTTCTTCAAGGATGATCATTTTGGTGTCCACTGATACCCAAAGACATTTTGCCCAATCTAGCCAAAACTGGCCCAGATTAGGTCATGATCATCTCATGTCTATGGGCACGTAGAGAAAGGATGAAAAGTAGGAACAAATCTAACCTATTCAACTCCAAGTTCCTTCAAGAATGATCACTCTGGTGTCCACTGCTACTTGACGACATTTTGCGCAATCTGGCCATAATGGACCTGGAGGAGGTCATGATCATTTCATGTCCATGTCAGTGCCAAAACATTTTAGAAGCAAATGGATGAAAATAACAGAAATAATGAGGACAGTGTAATAAGACTTCACTGGAGACAGTACACCCTAAACCCACGGTAATATGGTATTCACTTCAGCAAAGTGTTTTCAGTTCAGTGCAAGATTTAAAACAGAGAACACCCACACAACTTCTGTCTAAAATGCCAAATTTGCTTAATCGCTTTTTGCAGTTTTTTCAATCCTTTGCACAAACTGTACAAATGCACGCTTAAAAAAATGCAGGATTTTATGTTGGAGAAAGTTAATTGAAATCTTCCAGGTGGGAAGCAAATTAACAGCAACAAGTGAAAGATGTCAGACTACCTTAAAGTGTTCGTGCCTCCACGGAGTATTTGATCAAGTACTCGTACTCGCCCAAATGCTCCTGATACTTATCCCGATACCTTAACTTCCGGTATCAGGAAGCCAGACGGCGAGTCATTACACGTCGCCTGGCTTTTTGGTTGGCCGGGAAGCCGGCTCTATGCTCCCTCGTCACTTGGTGACGAGGAAGCATGGAGCCGCCTTTCTGGCCAATAAGGAAGCCGGAGAGCATGTAATGACTCACCACCCGTCTTCCTTAATGGTCGGGAAGTTGGCCAAACAGAAAGCCAGGCAGCGAGTCATTACCTGGCTCCCTTTATTGGCCAGAAAGCCGGCACCATGCTCCCTCGTCATCTGGTGACGAGTCATTAAACGCTGCCTGGCTTCCTCAATGGGACCTCTGGTATCGGTATTTGGTATCGCCGAGTACCAAAAAAAAATTTCAGTATTTGAACTCGATACCGAAAAACTGGTATCGGTGCATCCCTAGTGTTCGTAAACCCTAACAATGAACTTTAGGTCTTTTAAATATTCAATTGAAAGTGTTTTATTATATCTGTTTGATAAGGGCACAAGAAATCCCTGTTGATCCCAACAGAAATCTTGTGAGCTGATATCTTCCTGTATCATCTTCCTGTGCTGCACCGTGATGGAAAAGAGGAGAGGGGAAGCTGTTCTGTAGTCCTGTCCTAGAGTGACAACGCTGTTCCTCCATAAATACAGTACAGTGAGTGAGCGTTGTCACCCCAGGACAATAAGTGTGTTCCTGGCAGGATCGCCAGGTGTAAATAATTAGGATGGTGGACGCCGAGGGACATTCCATAGCCAGAGTGGAGGGAGAAAGAGGTGAGCACTCACCTCTGCAGGATCGAGGATCAGGTGAATATATCTTCTGTATTCCAGCTCTAGAAAAAAACAAGCAGTTAATCCTTGCAGTGCAAGGCTAGTCTCACTGCAAGGGTTAATAATGGGGGGAAAAAACAGAAAAAAAGAAAACGAATGCAGCCACCACATCTGAGGACTGGTAATCGGCAATATATTACATTTCTTTTCTTGGGTTCGGATACATAGTAATTACTTGACGTGTTACTTGACATGTTTTTATCTCTCTCCACTGTATCCAAAACAAACAGAAAGTTTTGGCTTCAGTTCAAAAGGAAGATAGGCTTATTTATGATTTCAGTAAAGGTCACAGGAAGTTAAAGAGGAACTCTAGAAATCTAAAAAGTTAACCCTTGCAGTGAGGCTACCCCTGCACTGTAAGGATTAGCTGGTTGTTTTGGTCTAGGGGCTTGAATCAAAAAAATATACTCACCTCACCATTAAACGTGAGGACGCCGAGGGACATTCCATAGCCAGAGTGGAGGGAGAGGTGAGCACTCACCTCTGCAGGACCGAGGATCAGGTGAGTATATCTTCTGTATTCCAGCTCTAGACCAAAACAAGCAGCTAACCCTTGCAATGCAGGGCTAGTCTCACTGCAAGGGTTAACTTTTCAAATAACTGGAGTGCTTTTTTAAAATTACACTTTATATCTGACAAGTCCAATAGGTATTTTCTGTACTTGCTGCAAAGCTATTTATCCTGAAAACTGCAATAAAATCAAGTTTTCTTCTTAGGTTTAGGTATCCTTAACAGCCAAATTTATATACAAGGATCTCCAATAAAGACAAACTGTGCACTGGGTGTTATACTGTGCACGGCATCTTCCTAAAATTTTAATTTATCTTGTCATAGTCAATCTTTTAACGTTAGAACATTGCATTTTATCACTCATTAAATGTGCTGACCAGGCCCTGGCCCTGGCCCTAATTTCCTCTTGGTGCCTTATTGGCTATGCCACAGCTTCTTAGTCAATGGCATAGTTGCAATAGCACAACTACAGTTACATAAAAAAGGGACAGATGCTTCTTAACAGTTTATTAAACAAACAGTATCAGCAAAACAGTGCCCATGAATCTAACTTCCATCACATTATTGTTCCCCGGGGTGCTCCTCTCCCACAAAATGACAGCTCTATGCCACCGTTTCTCAGCCAGAGCAATGTGTATCCCAAAGGGCTACTTCTGAAGGGTTCTGCGGGTTTCTATAGTAAATTCAGCATAACAATTAGAGTTTAGCAGATAATATATCTTAGGGAAAATAGATTTCAATTAGTATTTTATAGTATTTTTTTAAGTAATGTTATTATGATGCCAGAGGTCATGGGTGACCATTGGTGATCATGGTTTTCCATTTTTGTTTAGTTATTTAAATAAGGTGAGTTTACACTTGTTTATTACCTTGAAGGTCATAAAGGAACCTGCCACGGTTCCAAAATGTTGATTTGTGACTACAATTCCCAAATAAATGCAAAAAAGAGAATGGTGTACTGGCAACATATGTTTCCCTGATTGACCAAGGTGCCACCCATAGTTGCTTCTGCACCTAAAATAACATCTGTTTCTGGCCTGGTGTGCGATGGAGATATCTCTGTAATGTCCTAACAGGGAAACTCTCTCTCGGGACTGCTCTTTCGCACAACATTGGTCTAAAGCTGGCCATACACCTTACAATTATCTGCAGATTTTCTATGGTCAGATGGAAAAAGTGCAACAGATTCCTCCATCTATGCTAAGCTGTGTGGGTGGAGGAATCTCCCACTGGGCCAAGCTTCAGTATCTTGCTAGTCGGCCCCACTGGCTGTCAAAATACCTGAACAATCTGATTGGATGCAGGCATTGTTCAGGTGTTTTGAGAGCCAGCCGGGCGACTAGCAAGATTACGGAAGCTTGGCCCAGGTGGAGATTACTCCATCCACACAGTTAAGTGTAGATGGAGGAATCTGTTGCACCTTTTTCATCTGACCACAGAAAATCTGCAGATAATTGTAAGGTGTATGGGCACCTTTTATTGTGAGTGAATGACCTAGGTACTCTATGCTCAACATATATCCTAGCCCGGCCAATCAGTTTGAAGATCTCTCTACACCATACAAGAAAGCTTAATTTGTAGATCAGCAATAGTGCATGCTTGAGGTCCTCATGAGTCTCATTACATATCATAAATGTAAGAAGCATCACGGCTGGTCATCAACTCCACTACTTACTCCCACAATGAATCTTTTATTTACTGTACTAAAAATAATCAATCATACTTACTCAACAGACTCTGGTTCTAATTTGTGCTGGTATATGGATCCTTTGCCAGATAGGCAATGGCTTGAAAACTGTAATCAAAGTAAAACAGCCTATTGGTAGCTGATTTATCATACATGGCTGGTGAATATTTGTAACTGTAATGTTTGGGAATTATAGTGCTGCAGGCAACGTGTATTTAAAATTCAACTCCAACACTAAACTGTAAACTGCTGAATTCAGATTTCGCAGGACAAGGCTCATTGAGCTCACAGAGTCAGCTAATATCTGAATTTCTCAATTTACAGCAAAACAGGAATTGGTACCTCTCCTTCATTATGATGTGAGTTCTGTTGTGGCCTAATTAGGGGCAAAGGAATGCACAGATTCATGTAAAACTAGAATAAAATGTTAGAGATCGGACAGATGTACAGAAGGTAATATTGTCTGTAAATGTGAAAGTTGACAGATCATTAATGCTGCATAAGAAAATGTAATAATAGCTATAAGAATGCAAAATTAAATTCATGGGATGCACTACATCTCCATGTTGCTATTAGTTCATTATAAATGTATAGTCAATCTCATAAAGACTACACACACTGAACTTTACGCATTAAAGAAGAACTGCATGTGTTGTACTCAGGGACGCATCTCTTTGGATCACGGGGGGGGGTGGGGGGTGGCATGGCCACTCTTCTCCACAATGTTTGCAGTGTGTCTGCCACCCCCTTTCTGGCCAGAATGTCCCAGGTTGCTAAGAGCCGGACGGGGAGATGTACCATTGTGTGTGTATCACTCTTCCTCTTGGTTCGGTGCAGAATGACCCCCTAAGTAGTTTGCAGGCTAACATTTCCATCTCAGGGTTTGGTTCTCTGTGTGGTAAAAAATACATTGGAAACCAGTCACTTTAGTCTTTTTACTATTTATTGTTGAACTCAATTATAGAAGAAAGGGTTTAGGGGTGCAAGATACCCCAAAATAGCACAATAAGAATACACTTTTTTTTCTGATAGTAGCAGTGGCCTTTCAAGAGCATACTTTTGGTACTTGCTGGCCCTGTGATAGCAATCAAACAGATTTTTGACTGTGTAAGAACAGTCACAGTCTTTGTTAGTTGCAGTGGATCTCTCTTTAGTAAATCTGTCTCTTTACCCTTTGATAGCCACAAAGATACCCTTGAATTGATTTGTGAGTTATCCTCCCTACAACATTCAGCAGTAGCTTCTATCCAGCTCCTCTGCGAAAATCTTCGGAAGAAGATTCTTTGCAAGTCCCACTACCTCCAGATATCCACTTCTTGGGTCTACAGCACATGCCCCTAGGCTGAGTCAAGGCCCACAAGGAAAGACACTCTAAATACACATCCGCTCCAGACAGAAGCCCAGGAGGTAGAGAAGAAGGTGCCCCAAATATGTATCTGCTCTCAAACCATACATCTGAACAAGGACCTAAGGGATTGGGTCAGATGCATAACTCAAGCATTGTCCATCCACACTGATTAGTGGAACTTCCTTTACAGTGACAGGCAAAAGCAATCAACCCATTGAGCTTAGGGAAGACCTGCAGAGCCTATAAGAAAGGAAAACAAATATGTTCAGGTTGGCTACAGCCAAGCAACATACACACTCAATTTAATTATGGACGCAACATAGGACAGGGTCCATACAAACTCTTATGTGGCATAATTGCTGGAACACTAACTGAGAGCCAGGTGTTCTCATCCAACACGAATAACTCACCTCACATACTAACTGCGAGTCAAGTGTTCTCATCCAACACGAATACCTCACATACTGTATGCTCTTTTGGCTGAATGGGTACAAATTCCCATATACTCCAAAATCCTGCGAAAAGGGCCAACTCTTTATCAATAGCCGTGATTTTTAAATGGGATGGCTAACACGCACTTATTGGTCTGATGGTCAGGGATCCACTAACTTTTTGCCATATGGTGCTCTCAGGTGGCCTCTCTATTGTCATACTTGAAGAAACGGAGGTTGTGCTTAAAGGAGAACTATGAGGTGAGTGCTTTTCACTTACCTCATAGTTCTAGCCGACCTGTGACAATGAGACTGTCACAGGTCGGCTCAGTAGATCGAGAAGTGAGCGAACACATACCGGCGTTCGCTCACCTCTCGATCCTGTCACAGCTCTCTGCCGTGACAGGGGAGGGGCTGGATTCCCCGCTCCGATCCGCCAGCTCTCACTGGCGGATCGGACCGGGGAGGGGGCGGGTACAGCTGGCTCTGCCTCTAGATAGGCAGAGCCAGCTGTCACTCACACAGCTGGGCGGATCCAGACATAATTGCCGGGATCCGCTTCAGCTGCGACGTCTCAGTATACCGCGAGCAATAGCTTGTGGTGTACTGTGGCGTCTCAGTATACCGTGAGCAGTAGCTTGCGGTATACTGAGCTTAGGGTGACGGGAGGACACTAGTTTGTGTCCTCCCGTTACCCTAAGGAGAACTATGGGGAAAAGCCTTAACCCCATAGTTCTCCTTTAATGTAAAAAAATATTTAAAACTTTTTTAATATTCTTGTAACATTTATTTGAATTTTTCATGGCTGTGGCTTTTATACATAAGGCATTATCATTGCAGCTGCCTTTTAATGCGATCAAGAAAACATTTTGAACAATTACAAAATCACAGGCTGAACAAACATCAAACATCAGCTGGAAGTCTGTCATTAGCAGCAGCACTACTGCCACTAAATTACAGATCCACGGATATGTAATCTGTGACACGATCAGTGGTCATTGTGTTGGCAGGTCAATATCATCTGGTGGCAGGTCATCTTAGTTGATGTGGATCTACAGTACATCACTGGACAACATGATTGACATAGGATTTACATCGGGGTACTTTTTGTAATAAAGGTTTTTTTTCATAATTTCGTTTTTTTTTGTAAATAAGTAACAAGGGGTACTATGTGCCCTGTTGGAATGGGGAGGGGGGTACAGATACTGTATCTAGGAGCTCCCTAAGGTGCCCATACACCTTACGACCATCGCAAGACTTTTGTCTTGCGATGGTCGTATGCTTATTGAAAGCTCGTACGATCTGCCCACCTTGGACAGGCAGATCGTACTTGCGATCATCGAAAGCCCGCCCCGCTGAGGGGCGAGCTTCCGATGACCGCAATGCAGAACGGGCATTGTGTGCGTGCGCACACCGGCCCGTTCCACAGCTATCGAACGCAGGCTAGAAACCCGCTGACAATCGTACAATTCTCGGCAGGTTTTCGAGCATGCTGGTTCGACAAAAGACGTGCGACCGTACAGTAGAAACGGTCGCACGCCTTCCATACACTGTACGATTCTCGTACCATCGCGGGATTTCCCGCGATTCTCGTACGAGAATCGTACAGTGTATGGGCACCTTTATTCTAAAGGGAGCTTACCGACTCCCATAAGTCCCCCCTAACAGACCCCCACATCCTCTTTGGGGGACGGGATGCGGGGATGAAGCCCTTGTCTTTCCACATTGTTGCCTGGTATGGTACAAGGTGCAAGAGGCTGTTATGATTTCTAAGGTGTATCCTCCACGGTTTTTTCTTAAAAGGCCAGTACCATTGGAAACAGTGAAACATAAAAAAAATAAAACACCCTTACCCAGGAATGCAGCCTGGGTGACCAGGAAAGGAAGGAAGCAAGTGTGCAGTTCAACACCTCCTGAACCATACCCGGCCACATGCTTTAAGGATTGGGAGGGTACCTTGCAAGGGGAAGGGGGCAAGAGCCTCCTTCCCTTGAAAGGCAGCTTGTCCTTAATGTTGAGTGTGCAGGGGCCTCATTCTCAAATAATGTCCTCCAAAACATTTTGAACAATCAAAAAATGAAAATTAACAAGGAAGAGGAGAATCAGCAAACAAGAATACTTACATATGAGATTCTTCATGCTATTTTTAAGTGAGAAAGGTGGCCTGTAGTTTTTAGTGGCACCATATTAATTCCATGCAATCAGAATAATGCTGCACATGTCCCACACATGTCTGCTGCAGAGTTGATATGTGACTAATTTCAGAGCGATTTAGTGTGTTATGGTTCTAAAGAGAATATCATTAGCCTAAATAAGGAAAAGGATAGTGTTGCTACCCCTGGGATGTAACTGGGGATTCCCTCTCTGCTGAGTCATGCTTCTTCTGATTGCAATTTTGCTTAAATGGCAATTTATTGTATATTCTTAACATACGCTACCCATCACAGGGTTAACCCCTTCACTAATGACTGGCTGCCAGCTCATATGCAGATGTTTTAAAAAAAGATTTAACTCCTGAGTTTATTGTCACTTTAAACGATACCATCTGCATATGAGCTGGCAGCCAGTCATTAGGGAAGGGGTTAACCCTGTGATGGGCAGAGTATGTTAGGAATATAACTCCTGAGTTATATGTCACTTTAATCCTTATAATGTAAGATTATAGCAAAGAGCTGACACAGTGTGTAGGAGGCACGTACAACTGGCACACCGTCTATACTTAACTTTTAAAAGTCTATTGGTAAATTATTTTACACACATTTCACATAACTTTCACCTGAGTTATACATTTTCTAACTGGAAAATCTGTGAATCTTGGTGAAAATTTGTGTGAATCTTGTGTGAAATTCTTTATAAATAGACCACTGAATTCACAAAGTTAAAACAACAGGTTAAGGATCCTTGTTTTCCCAAAAAATTACAGATATTTTAAATGTAGTCCAATGAGATTTGAAAATTACGGTCACAGAAAAAATATCCTTGTGTATACAGTAGCTTGGCGAATTGAGCCTTTAATAGGCTAGCACACTGTGCTGTGCATGGACAATGTTCATCAGGAATATAACGGGTGTGGATGATTGCTCGTTTGCTCCTTATATCATTCAGACAGTTGCCTGTGTGCCAAGTCCGCGATCACTTAATTGCTTACAAAACAGTATGAAAATTGTTCAAGGATAATACAGCTGCTCAATTATCAATCAATGATGATCAGTAAACTCTGTGTGTGGGGGAGATCCTGGAATTAGTTTACCTTGCTACTTATTAACAGCTAGAATGTAGGGGGTAGGGTATTGGTCAGAGCAATGTAATCAGCATTTTAAAAGCATTGTTATAGATACGTTTTTACTGGAAGTGATATTTCACTGCCATATCATAGCTGTCATAAAACAGAATGATGTTCTACATGCTATACCCTAACAGCCTACAGCTGGTTATACACCAGTAGAATGTAATTTTTTAAAAAAGCTTTGGAATGTTCATTACATTTTCTAATAGTTAAAGAAAAATTATGGGGAGAGTGAAATACACTAGTCCCCATTCACACCTATGCATCAGCGTTTCTGCGCGTTTTTCTATTAGCGCATTTGTGCATGATTTTAGCTCGTTATACTGCGCGTTTCCACTAAATACATGCACATTTTGGATATGGTTTCTGCATATGGGTGTATTGAGTGTTGTCCAATGAAAAGAAGTCCTGTCCATGACATAATTCCTGTTTGTGGTTATCATCAAGAGAGAGGAGACAAGACCGTGGAGATGTACTCATCCAGAGCACGCTTGGTAGCGGCTGTAGCCATGACAATGTTGATTCTGAAGAAGAGAAAGCATAGGCGACGCTTCTGGGTGCATCATGTTATTGCAAATCGCCAGCAGCGAGGCCAGTTTTGGGCCATTTATACAAAACTGCTTAGCCATGATGAAAACATTTTTGCCTTCACCCGCATGTCCCTTCAAAGGTTAGTATACAGGCTTGTATGATTGCTTTCCATTCTGACCTGGCATGGTTGTGCCTGTATCAGCCTTATAAATGCCTCCGAGTCAAAGTTCTGCAGACATGAATCAGCCATTTTGATTCCCAGTGTGCTTTGCAGGTGGTCTTTCACAATGTATATGCACCTTAAAAACGTGTGTTCTTTTTGCACAAAAACGTGCAGAAAACGCTCAAATACATGCGAAAACCCCACATCCGCATTTTGCATTGAAATCAATGGAGCACAAACGTGCTGAATCTGCCTGACAGAAGCTCATGTTGTGTGTTTTGACGCTTACGCTTTCAGCGTCAAAACGCCCAGGTGTGAACAGGGACTTAGAGCTGATGTGCGACACTGCAGCTGTCGCATGTCAGCTCTATTGATCGAGAACTAGGCGATCACAAACTGCTGATCGCTCAGTTCACAATCTTCTCCTGCAGAGGACGGTGACTGTCAGTCAGCTGGCTTTGCCTTTAGAGAGGCAGAGCCAGCTGTCAATCAGGCAGCGGGGTGGATCCCAACAATATTGTCGGGATCTTTACAGGCATTAGCCCGCTATATGCTGAGTTTTGGGACACAGGAGGACATTAGAAAATGTCCTCCTATGACCCTAAAGAGAACTAGAGCCAAAAAAGGTTTGGCCATAGTTCTTTTAATGGGGTCACATTGACAATCATTTTCGACCGTAGTGATGAGAAAAATTGAAGGAGCAAGATGGTAAATTGTGCCAAAACAGTGAAGGTAGTTTTAGTTTAGGAAACTCCATTAATTTCCAAAATTGAATGTTAAAACCAAACGAAATTTGAAATTACATTTGTTATCTGATAGCATTATCGAATGTTCTGATGAGATTTTTCGTATGAATGTTCATATGAAAATCTACCAGTGAATGGCCAGCTTTAGTTATGCCCTCAGTGGTGGAAATACAAGATGTAGGTCACGCTGCATTGAGCCTTAATAGGAATATACAGTATACAGGAAGATTCCATTCAAGACTTGGTGCATACTCCAGAGTTGTCCTTGTTCGCCTTGCTTCATTATTAAACATGTGCATGTCAGGTGTCATGGAAGCTCCCCTGATTCTTTCCTGATTCTTTCCTGAGAAATCCTTTTTATAAGGCTTTGGATGATGATAAAATCCTGTAAATTGGAGAACCATGGGCTCCTTTGTTATGTTTGAGGCTACACTTAAAGGGACATAGTACTCTTATAATACTTTCTTCTCAGTAGGTTCATTTAAATACCAATTCCATTTTTAAAAAAATACTTCAATATTAAATTCCGCAGCACTTGTAATAGCTTTCGCAGCAATACTTTCTTCTCTACCACACGGTGTCCTGCATTCAATCCTCTTTGATGTTTTGTTTACATTCCTCTTCCAGGTTAAATGATATCCTATGTTATTTAGCCTACTTTCTGTGAGTCCAGGCCATCACGGGCTCACCACCTAAGCGTGCATCATCCCATTGGCCTGGGCTCACAGTACAATGCTGCAGGGAACGGATCTGACATCATAACATGAGCACTTTTCACTGCAGCTTTGGAGGAAAAGAGGCAGGACTCCAGGATGTCATGTGACCAGCAAGAAAACACCTGTAAAAAAGGTATGTATGGGGCAGGGGAGCCACAATGTTGGAGTTTGGCTTCCATATAGAAAGCCTTATCACATCCCTATGAGACCCTTTGCCTTCAATCCTATTGCTCCCATTAACCACTTCTGAAATTGTAAAATAGGTCTGCAAAGGCACCAGGGTTGTGGACAATTGTGCAACATCATTCTCTAGGTGGGGAATAGGGATGAGCTTTAGGTTCAAGTCCAACCCTTTTTGTAGTTTGGTGAATGTGCAATCAAACTGGCCATAATTTGACAGTTTGTCTGCCCAGATCCCTGGCTGAACAAACATCAGCTGCAAGTCTATCACTAGCAGCACTACTGCCACGAAATGACAGATCCATGGATATGTAATCAGTGGCGCGTGAATATCGTTGGCCATGGGTGGTCATTGTGTTGGCATGTCAATATCATCTGGTGGCAGGTCATCTTAGTTGATGTGGATCTACAGTACATCACTGGACAAAATGATTGACATAGGATTTACATCGGGGTACTTTATAAACAATTAAGATAAAGGTTATTTTCATAATTTGGGGGGTTGTCAATAAGTAACAAAGGGTACCATGTGCCCTGTTCTCCTTTGGAAGGGGTACAGATATCTAGAAGCTCCCCTATTCTAAAGGGAGCTTCCCAATTCCCATAAGTCCCCCTTAACAGACCCCCACATCCTCTTTGGGGGACAGGATGCGGGGATGAAGCCCTTGTCTTTCCACATTGAGAACAAGGTGCTTTGCAAAAGGGGAGGAGGGGCTATGTTGAAGGCATGTTGCCTGGTATGGTACAAGGTGCATGCCTGAACTGGCTGCATGCCTGAATAAGAGGCTATTATGATTTCTAAGGTGTATTCTCCACAGTTTTTTGTTAAAGGACCAGTACCATTGGAAACAGTAAAAAAAAAAAACGAAAAAAAAAAACACCCTTACCCATGAATGCAGCCTGAGTGACCAGGAAAGGAAGGGAGCAAGTGTGCAGCCCAACCCATCTTGCCCATACCCGGCCACATGCCTTCAGGATTGGGAGGGTACATTGCAAGGGGAAGGGGGCAAAAGCCTCTTCCCCCTTGAAAGGCAGCTGGTCCTAAATGT
The DNA here is from genome assembly GCF_000935625.1 of Nanorana parkeri. Taxonomy (NCBI): domain Eukaryota; kingdom Metazoa; phylum Chordata; class Amphibia; order Anura; family Dicroglossidae; genus Nanorana; species Nanorana parkeri. The sequence continues at coordinate 423,027 of NW_017307058.1, read as the reverse complement.
TGACTGGGCAAGGGCCTCATTCCCAAATCATGTCCTCCAAAAGGGATGTGGAGGGTCTGCCAGGGATGATCTATCAAAATCTGGAAGCCCTCTTTAGAATAAGGGAACCCCCAGATAATTGCCTCTTGTCAGGTGAGTGAGTACAAGGTAAATAGTAAACCTCTTCTGCTCAGAAAGAAAAGTGAAAAATAAAAGCAGCCACACTGGGCCGGGGATTCTGGGTGATGTCATTGACCAAATATGGTATATATAAAACAATCTGATGTTGTTATATATAATCTGATTCTTATAGATAACAATCTGATGTTCAAAATAACCTTGATGATGTGTTGGGTCATCCTAAACGAGGAAACCTATATTCACATAAAAAGGCAGATGATTCAGCATATGGGTCATTATTTAATACATTAGCAAAGCAAAGAAGCAAATTTTAATTGTTTCAATTTACAATTTTAGTATTGGAAGTGATAATGAGCTGCATCATATAGGATAGTCTTGTCTGTGATTTATAGGGAGATTGCAAAGGCCCAAACTGATAGCAATCAGGGATGAGTCCAATTATAATTTATTTATTACAGGTATTTATTCACAATTTACGCAGTGCTTTACATACTGCACATGCACATCAGTCCTTGGCCTCAATGAGCTTAAAATATATGGTCCCTATCTCACCTACTGTACATACTAGGGCTAGTTTAGACAGTAGCCAGTTAATCTACCAGCATGTCTTTGGAGTGTGGAAGGAAACTTCAGTAGCCGAAGGAAATGCAAGGATATGCAATCTCCATGCAGATAGTATCCTGACTAGGATACGAACCAGGGACCTCAAGTGTGACAAGGCACAAGTTCTAACCATTAAGACACTGTGTTGTTATTGCCCATAAATTCAGCAAATATTGGGAGAATTTGTTGAAATTTCACCATTTTGGTTACATCCATTGGTTTTAGTGGGGAAGTCTAAATTAAGGTAGATTTTGTTCATTTGAACGGGTGGAATTGGCTTTGGGACAGAGAAGCTCTTTTAAATACAGTATCTTGAACCTGTTCTTGTGCCAAAAAATTGTCCCTCGTGAGCCCTATTATTGTCTATTTAAAAAATAAAAATAAATAAGAAACAGTTCACAAATAATGAGCAAAAACACACAAAAAGGAAACTAAAACCAGTGTGTGTGTGTGTGTGTGTGTGTGTGTGTGTGTGTGTGTGTATATATCTATATCTATATCTATATCTATATCTATATCTATATCTATATCTATATCTATATATTATATATATACACACATATATTGTACAGTATATATGACTTATCTACCAAAAGGTTGTTTCTTCCAGTACACGTAATAAACTCCGCCCCATTCCTCCTCCTACCCCTGCTCCCATCCATCAAATCACAAAGTAGACATTTGCACTGCAATCTGCTGTCGACTTTTGACTTATGTGGGATGATTCAGTATCAGGAAGATTTCAAGAATTATACAAGTTGAAATGAGAAATATTTTCCTCACTTTTGACTAAAGGTGAACTAAAGGGTGTTTTAGGTATTTGCTTGGGTTGTAGCCATTGATGCATACAGGCTACCTATTTGATTGTATTGGGGGCAATAAAACTGGTCACATGATGCTAACACATACTAAAAAATGAGGTCCTCAGAGAGGCAAAATTTCTGTCTCTAACCTTTAGTATTTGAAGTAGACATGTGCGATTCGTTTAGTTCCGAATCGAAATTCGGACGAATTTTCAGAAATTCGGACATTCGGATGTATCCGAATTCCGAATTACAGACATAACGAATTCAAACGAATCCGAATTTCCATTTCCGAAATTCGGTTACATTAGTACGAACGTTCGTTTCGTTTTCTGTTCTTATTCGTTTCTTATTCGTTTCTTATTCGTTTCGTTCGTTGGAGCAAAGTGACATTAGAGAAGGAGAAAAATATTTTTTCCCCCTCAAAGGTCACTTTTGCTGCAAACGAAAGAAACGAATAAGAACAGAAAACGAAACGAACGTTCGTACTAACGCTACCGAATTTCGGCCGAATCCGAATTGACTTTCACACCCGAATCCTGAAAAACGAAATAACACATATCCGAATTTAAAACGAAACGAAACTAAACGAATTTTTTGGCAGTGCACATGTCTAATTTGAAGAGATATTTACTGTTGAACAGATATCTTTCTGGCAAATAAAGTGCTTGAAAATCGCTCCATTTGTGCAAACTTTTAATCCGGATATTTCTGATCTCATGGAAATGTATGCACTTGGGAACAAGGGAGGGGAAAATGACAGACATTTGTCCTGCTTGAAACCAATTCTGTAGAGACTCTTTATGTGTCCATTTCTGGCCCATTTAACCAAAGGGAAACTGCAGAATTCCTACAGCAAGCTGCCTTTGGGTGTGAAAATCAATAGGTGATGAGAGCAGAGCCTGTGCCTTTGTGTGTATACATAATTCAGTGACAGCCGCTCACTGCAAGAAGCCTTGAATGACACCTGCTTCCTCCAATTCTTTAAAGAGAATCTGTATTCTTTTTAGTGCATATATTTATATACTATGTGTAAAGACTGTGTGTGTGTGTATGTGTGTATATGTATATATATATATATATATATATTAATACGTATTTTGTTTTAGTTTCTGAAAGAGGGAAAAAAGGTTAGGAGCCAATCACACAGTGCATGATGCTTACATAACGTATGCTGTGGTGTGCTGCTTTGCTAAAAAGGGTCATGTGCTGATGTATTGGTCCACCCATTCATAATGTAAGTATGTACTTGCATTACGTTTTTTAACCATGCCGGGCATGTTTCACCCCCTTAGTCTGATTTTTATGTGTAAGTGCGAGTGCTCCAAGCTCTGTACAGGCATGGTTAAGAGTATTGTGCCCAGGACATTTGAAAGATGTGGTCTGGAGCATGGTTCACTTAACATCCGGTATGGTTAGCTTACTGTGAGCGCAAACCACGCACATGTACTGAAATCTCAATTATGAAGGGATCACTGTGGTCTGGCCAGTAGAAGAGATGATGTAAGCATGCTTGGGAACACTTCCTTACAGGGCCACCATTAGAAATATTTGAGCCCTGTACACACTATCTGACAGGTCCCCCGTCGACTAATCATCTGCATCGCACTCTGCACTCCTTCTCCTACTTTGCTCACCTCTGCACCCCCTGTATGCCTCTTTCTACAGTGCTCGCCTCTGCTCCCCCTCCTCTCCTCTTCCTACACAGCTCACCTCTGCACCTCCTGCATCCCTGTTCCTACTCTGCTCACCTTCACCCCATGCATCCCTCTGATTCGGCTGCCCAGTGGACAGTCCTGCCTACTCGCTATGATAACCAGATAATAGACAGAGACTCCTCCTTCCATGCACAGGGGCCCGGACACCTATAGGTAAAAAGGGCAGGATCCCGCCCATCAAACAGTTACTATGGCAAGTGGGCAAGACTGTCTTCCTTCCCTAGAGGCAGCCCGTGTCGGAATTGGTCTCCTCTGCTGACTTTGTAATCTATCTTCATAACTTAGGCCTTCCATCTCCCTTATTAATTTTGTTGCCCTTCTCTAAACCTTCTCTAGCTTAAGTATGTCCCTCCTGAGGATTGGTGATCAAAACTAAACTGCGTACTCAAGATGTGACTGAACCAATGTTTTATAAACCGGTAGAATTATGCTTCCATCCCTTGAAAAAAATCAAATTTTTGATGCAGGATAGTATTCTACTCTCTTTGTTAGCTGCAGCTTGGCATTGTATGCTATTGCTGAGTCTGTGGTCTACAATGACCCCATGATCTTTCTCTATCCCTAATTTCCCTAGCTGAGCACCTCCAAAAAATATTTTGCATGCAAGTTCCTAGCTTCCAAGTACCTACTGTCACATTTTTCTATATTGAAAATCAAAATTTTTCTATAATAAAACTAATCTGCCATGCTGCTGCCCAGTCCTCAATTTTATCAAGGTCTTGGTGCAGTGATTCTATGTCTTCTTGAGAGGTTATTGCCCTACATAACTTGGATTCCTTAGCAAACACTGAGATTGAGCTACTGTATTTATTCCAACCTCTATATCATCATGAATACGATAAACAGAACTGGTCCCAGGACTGAACCCAGGGGCACTCCACTCACAACTTTGGACTCATTTAGAGAATGAGCCATTTATCCCTACCCTCTGGATCCATTCCTGCAACCAATTTTCTACCCATGTGCATATAGTTTCTTCATTGCCAATAGACCTTAATTTGTAAATGAACCTTTTGTGGGGTACTGTATCGACTGCATTATCAAAGTCTAGCTAAACTACATCTGCGGTGCTTACTCTGTCCACATTATTACTCACTTCCTCATAGAATGTCAAAAGGTTGATCTGACAAGAACGTCCTTCATAATCCATGCTGGTTATTACCTGTGATACCATGGTCATATGCAAATTTTTGAATATAGTCCCTTACCATTCCCTCAAATACTTTGCATACTATTGATGTCAGGCTGACTGGCTTGTAGTTAACTGGTATACATCTTGAACCTCTTTTGAATATTGGTACAACATTTGCTTTTTGCCAATTAGCTGATACCATTCCAGTCACTAAAGTATCCCAAAAACAATTTAACTATTAGAAACAATGGTCTACCTGGCTACTACCCAGCTAAGTTTTTTTAACTACTTACAGATGTAAGCCATCTGATCCTGGGGATTTATGAGCGTTTAGTTTTTCTAGCCTCTTTTTTACCTCGATCTCTGTCAACCAATAGGGTTCCTTCAGTCCATTGTTAAAATAATGTCTACTTTGTTATTATATCCTTTTTTCTCATCTGTTTAAATAGAATAGAAAAAGTATTTAATACCTCTGCTTTGTCCCTGTCACTTGTAACCAGCTTTCCCTGCTCATCCTTTATGGGTCCTACGTGTTTTGTCCTTACTTTTTTACTATTTATATATTTATAGTATTTCTTAGGGTTTCTTATACTATCTGTATCTATATGTTCTTCATAGCATATTTTTGTTGCCCTAATTATGCTTTTGCATTTTTTGTTGCATTCCTTGTAGTGCTTGACTATACTTGGTTATACTTTTTAAAGGCCTTTTTTTTTTCTCGTTTATTAGTCTTTTAACTCTAGACTTTAACCACCTCAGTTTTACTTTAACTTTTGTTTTGTTTAAATTGTTTGTTAATGGAATGCTACAATTAATAAATATTATACACAGAAATAACAGAAATCTGTCTTTTAAATATATACAATTTAAAAAAAATGTTCACTATAAACACATCACAGTCAACCAACTGAGAGCACACCAATATCTCTCTGTAACTGTAACCCCATAGGGATCACACTGCCTATTTAAGATAAGTTGTGTGCGCTTCAAGGCATTTCCTTGTATCACGTAAACACCCTTATAAGCGTTTCCACTATTTTAGTGCTATTATTCTCCAATCAGTGTTCTAACAGTAGAGATATTGCTACTTTTGGCCAAGGTGGCAGTCATAGTTGGGACGTCTCCTTGGTATACATTTACGGTAAAATAATCAATGAAAATAACAGATGAATCGGCCATAACGGTACAGTGGCTATTTCCTCTTTCAAGACAGTTATAGTTGAGAGTGCTCCTCTTCTGAAAAAACGGTAAAAAGGTATCTAAAATGATTGTTCATATGATCCAAGAACAACAAAGATAGGGCTGTATAAATTCTACAAAATATCCAGTTGACCAACAGTTGCAATAGAACAGAACCTTAAAAACCATAAACCCTTTCATTTAGAGAGCTGTTTTTGCATTTTTTTGTACGCTTTAACATACACATTTTAGGCCTGCAAATTGGCTGAAGTCCCTCAGAAGCATATTGCTGATGACAGGTCTTCTCCTCTAGTAGTATGTCATCTATGGAACCCAGGTCCTCTCCTCTAGCTGTATGTCATCTATGGAACCCAATGAAGCTGATCAAGCACAGATCGTGTTTGAGCAGCTTTTTCCCCGACCACACTGGCTGGGGAAATGACAATTCAGAAACCAGAAGTTACTAAATGTTTGTCACTTCCCACTTCATTCACCATTCTACCTGCTGAACACAGCCATCCCAAGCCCGCAAAAGGGGCAACAGAGCCTGAGATACATAGCAGGGGTAGTCGGGAGCGGTGGCTGTAGAAGTATTTGGTGGACCTGCTGTAAGCGAAAGAGTTAAAGCAGTTAACCTTTATACATAATAAAAATGGCAACCACTCTGATCAAATTAAACCTAGCAAAAGTAAGGTGCACATGAGCAGGGCAGTTCACAGATCAATGCAATTGAAAGAAAATCTCAGACACACTCACTAGCTAATCAGCACAAAAATAAAGTCTAAACTGTTTAAAAACTTTGCATTAAAACAGAGAATTTTGTTGTATATGTTTGTAAATATATAGTATCTAGATCTCATTATCGTTGTCAACTAGATTTGAACACTATCTGTCCTAGCAAAAAGTTGAAGAATTCAGAACTTGGGTGGTGCATTGCATGTTAATGCATTTTTTTTTTAAAGCTGTCCCTCAAGTCTGTCTCTTATACCACACTGCTGTCTATTCAAAGCCATAGAAGCTGAAAATAAATAACTAGAAATGTACAAAAAATACTTTTTTAAATTTGTTTTAGGTATCCAGTGTGAATGGGAACACACACATACAGGATGAAGAGTTAAATTTGACTGCAGAGTTGGAAATACTGTTTAAGGCATCTTTAGGTACCATAAGACGTGGCCATGTGAGCCCTGCTAGTATTGGGATGTTTTAATGAATGTGGTACAAAGCTTCTGGACAGGACATGTTTCAATTCAGGTGCTTTAAAAAACAGCTAAAAACATATGCACACAAATGTTCTGCTGATTAGAAAATTCAATTAACCTTATGAGTAAAGGTGCCCACACACCTTGCGATAATCGTACGATTGTCGGCGGGTTTGTGGCATGTTCGTAAGATAAATGCTGCACGGCCCGGTGTGCGCAAGCGCACACTGCCCGTTTAGCATTGCGGTCATCGGAAGCCTGCCCCTCAGCGGACCATTTTTAAAAAAAAATTGCGTAGGGTTCACCCTAAAAGTCCCTACCAGACCCTTAAGATCTGGTAGGAATATTTAGGTGGGGCCCTGTGTACAAAAAAAAAGTGTGTGGGGTTCCCCCCCAAAGTCGTACCAGGCCTTTAAGGTCTGGTAGGAATATTTAGGAGGGACCCCATGTAAAAAAAAGTGTGGGGTTCCCCCTTAAAGTCATACCAGACCCTTGATCCGAGCATAGGCCTAGCAGGGCGGAAAGGGGGGGGGCAATCGAGCGTCCCCCCCCTCCCTCCCACACCAGGCCACATGCCCTTGGCACTGGGAGGGTGTCCCCGTGCTGATGGGGACAGGGGCCTCGACCCCACAAACCTGACCCGGTGGTTGTGGGGGTCTGCGGGCAAGGGTTTTTTTTTAAATTGGTGTACCCCTTTAATTAATGGGGCACCCAGATGCCGCTCCCCTCCCTTGTGAATAAGTAAGGGGTACTTGTACCCCTACCCATTCACTAAAGGGTGAAATAAAATAGTTATTCAAAAGTCCAGACTTTTGATAAAATCCTTTAAATGAAAAAAAAACCAAAAGACATGTTTTTGACAAGTCTTTTATTTAAAAACAAAAAATGGATCCACCGACGTAATCCAGGCGTTGTCTACGACGACGACAAAATAAAAAATAAAACAATAAAAAATAAATAGAAATCACACCCTTGTGTATGTTTTTGTGTGTTGTGATTTCACGATTCACTTTTTTTGTTCATAGGGGATTCGTTTTCGAACACGCTCCACGGGCAAAATAATAAAACATTTTTTTAAACGCCGGCCGCGGTCCCGGACGCTCCCCGCTGACTCCCGCCACATAATGGCATTTTGACAGATGGCGGCAAAACATAAACCGCTAGCTCCGCCCAATTGTGTAGTTTGCCGGCATCTGATAGGCGAGACATGATTGGGCAGAGTCATCAGGACTTTGCCCAATCATGTCTCCAAATGAGTACTGAGCCCTGATTGGGCAAAGTCTTGCACCTGACCTGTGGTCAGGTGCAAGTCTTTAACCAATTAGAGCTTCGGAGGGCTCTTTGCAGTATGGGCGAACACTCAAACAGCCGATGTTCGATTTGAACTCATGTTCGAATAGAACCGGCGGACCATCCCTAGTCTTGAATGCTTATCATATAATAGAATTAAGTATACAGTATTAGTACTATTTTGTTTCTTCACATTGACTTGCAGAACGAACAATCCTGTAACATTTACAGTGACACAGTTTTTGTCTTCTGACTGTTAAAATGTATGAAACCTTGAAACAGTTACATTTTATTTTCCGTATAGTCAATTCTGTAAATATTAATTCCGATTTGTCCATATGGGTGACTGCGCCTTTTCACTTTACTTTAAATAAGCACACTTGAGTGTTATACAGTAAGAACATCTGTAGTACCTAACCCACAAGTGACATGTCAGACCCCATTCACACGTAGCGACATACCTTTTGCAGCGGATCCGCACGGCCGGGATAGCGCGACTTTCGGGGCAACGTTCCAGCGACGATCCAGCGACGGTAGCGCGACCTTCTCCGTCGGGCTCCATAGAAAAAAGGCAAAATCTCGCAAAATCCACCGAAAAAAGGGTCCAGTAGAAGCGACTTGCGACCGCGACGAGCGACATGGAGTTAAGACAGCTCCATTGAATAGCATTGGCCGGCGACTTCTCATAGTTACATAGTTACATAGTATTTGAGGTTGAATAAAGACATTAGTCCATCAAGTCCAACCTATTAGGATCTCATTCTAGGAGTACCCGTACCCCTGTATATTACGGTCCCTTAAGAAATCGTCCAAAAGTTTCTTGAACAATTCCACATTATTTGCTGAAATCACCGCCTGTGGCAGTGAGTTCCAGACCCTAACTGATCTTACTGTGAAGAACCCCCTTCGCCCCTTGTGCTGGAATTTTTTTTCCATCAATTTTAGGTGATGGCCTCTAGTTTTTGTAACGGAGTTAATTTTAAACAGTTTATCGCTAATGTTGCTACCACCATTAAACATTTTGTTCTCGCGATATCGCGCGGCAAAAATGCGCGATATCGCGGCGGAAATCGCGCGATAATTCGCTACATGTGAACGGGGCCTTACAGTCTGATTGCAGGAACCTTTCTGATTCAAAACCTAACTGTTATCAAACCTCCACCAGCATATCACAAACATTCTCTTTGGATGTATGTTTTACTTTTCTTTGTATGCTTACCTTTCTTATATATCTACAGTCCTGTCACATAACACTAGGCCACTCTCTGTATCTTTACAGTGTGAGTGAAAGTTAACATGGTGATGCTCATTCAGGAGGAGGGCCCATGACACCCAGCACTCACAAGATGTACTCATTCTTCCAGGTTGAATAAAGCTAGGCTTCATTCAACCTGGAAGTCTGAGATCATCTTGTGGTATAATATACTGTTGGGGGCAACTCTGGACTGTGATAAATATTGCAGCAGGAATGTCTCGATCCGGGATCAGAGTCCAGTAGCTGAAACAGCAGGTAGAAGCATAGTCAGAGAACAAGCCGAGGTCAGTAGCCAAAAGGTATCAAGTATGAAGCAGAAGACAATGAGAGTAGTCGGTGAATCAGCAGCCAAAGGTCGGTACACGAGTAGCAGTATGAGAGGATTGTATCACAGAAGGAGCAGGAAGCATGATATTGGCAGGAGCACAATAATTTGGCAAACAGGAGTGCAGAGGCATGGCTTAAATAGGAAGTTCAAGGGAGGAGCAAGGAGTTCAGCAGAAACTCAGTTTACTTGAGGATTATACATAAGAATAGGCAAGGAGCTATCCAAGGTTTCAAGGTGGCTCAGCAGGTGTCAGGGTACCAGGGGCTTACTTCTCGGGGTTGCCATTTGCGGTGGGGGGCACGAGTTCGCCTTCCTGGCAGGACCCCTGGCGCCAGGATTGCGGCTACGCATGCGCGCAATACGCGACGACCGCGCGTGCGTGGTGGACAGGCTGCACGCGGAGGCACGGAGACGCGTGCGTAGTGCGCCTGCGCACGTTACTGGTGTCAGGTGTGATCCTTGCTGGGGGAGGTTCCCAGCAAACACCCTCTGCCCCTCTCTCGCCATTGGCTCCTGATGGAGAAGCTATCTGGTTGCCTCAGTAACCGGGGAGTGGCCTCAGTTCCCCACTAGGTATAAGAGCCCTGGCTCATTGCTGAGTTATTCTATCCCTATAGTGTGAGCTCCCTGTGCCTTGAACCCGTCTCTCATCCTGAACCTTTGCTTGGACTCCCGATTACCGACCCTTTTGCCTGCCCTTCCGTTACCGAAACTAGCTGCCTGCCTCGACCCGGATTGGACCTCACTATTCTTCTTGGATTTCCCATGTGTACCTCGACCTCGGACTTTTGGCTAGTTGCCCCTGCCAAGGGGTTCCACTTACTGCCCAGCCGTACCCCCCTCCCCCTGACAGCAGGTAGAGCCACTGCCAGACACAGCAGAGGCCCTGGGTTCAGATTCAGATGCAGATCCTGACACTAAACTGCTTTTTGTGCTTTTAAACTGGCAGGGGGATCATTTAAAAAAAATGGCTTTTAATCGCCTGACGGTTAAACAGACTCTTTACAAACCTTCAGTAAGAGAAGTTCTCAAACCCACTATTTGTTAAGATGGCCCAGTAGTCACCAGGAAACCAAAACAGATGCAAGCTTATGCGCATTCCATTACATGTGTTTCCATTTATAAAATAATGGGCAAACATGCTTTAGCTGGTGTTTGTGAGCGCAAACGTACAGGCGTACACACGCACAGGCATGCTCTTTGGCACAATTTTAACCAGCCTGGACCCTGAGCTAATTTCTCACTGGTCTTCAGCTCATTCTTGATGCAGGCTTGTGACTCCTGCCCTGCTTCTGTCTACTGATTTGGTGCCACGCTTCTGCTTCTCTGTGTTTGACTTTGACGCAAACATCAACTCAGACTCCACTAGACCTGTATCTTAGGCACTTGCGCTTTCCTGTGTCCTCACTCTTCCTGTCACCATCTTCAGGAGAGTTGGACAAGGTTTGCAACGGTAGTCTTCCCCTGCACAGCTCAGTCTCCATTCAGGTACATGACAGTATTTTGCACTTGATGGAGTCAGCTATGTTGTAGGATCTGTAATTATACAGTTTACTAGGGTTCTTTGTACCAATCAACCTAAACTTAGTAGATTGCATCAGATTTTAACGTATGGCTACCATAACTGCATGACCAATCTGCACTGTGAACGACCAAAGGTCAAAGCTGGGAATGAAGCGGGTACAATCAGCAGGCAGAAGAATGGTCAAGGCAAGCCGTGTCAAATAAAAAGAAGATGACAGGATCACAGGAACTACAGACACAGGAATAGCTGAGGATCAATCAGCAATGGATGTGTGCCACAGGTCTGTTTACATAGGGCTTTAAGACGTCACTTCCTGTGCGGCTTTGTGCGCGATTTCCAATGCGTGTATTGCGCTATTTGCCCTTTGACCCTGATAATGGGTTTTCCGGGCATGCGCATAGGGGTGCACAGCACTCTGGGCACTCTGGGCATGCGCGGAGCGTCTCTTACAGTTTGCAACATGGCTGTGTTGCCTTAGCGAAGTGTTCTTTCAGTTCCATATTAGCTCCACTTCCAAGTGTCAAGACGAAATCCCCTTCATCCAAGGGACCATTGATTCTTTACTGGAACCAATCTGTTGAGATATCTGTTTTTATACCACTAATTTGCAATTGCTTTATTTTATAATGTTCTGCTCGAGTTCACTAATTATATATATTGTGGGTTCCAACCCTATTACGGAAGAACCACCCTCCTGTACAACAATGTATCATAAGTGAATGCGACCAAAATGGGACCAAAATGATATTTTCCAGTACAACCCATTTAACTCATCACCGCATTGATATCAAGATCTAGAAATGATTGTATACAATGTAACAATATTATATCAGCCATTTTTTTTTGTGGAATATTGTAAGCATAAAAGATTTATGAATTTTAGAAATATGTTTTCATGAAATTGTAGTACCTACAAAATCCCATTTTGGTCTTGTTCTGTTATTATAAAATGTTTTCCACAAACCGCTGCCATGTTCATGCTTTTGTGTTTTGGATTCCAGCAACTCTTGTGACAATCTGGCCGGGTGTGAAAGAGTTAATCACTGAGAGGTGATTAGTGCTTCTGAATGTTACAAGTGCTCGTTATCGTGTGTTATTTCCCAGTATGTGAAATCTCCACCTGGCTGATTTCCAATCGCCCCTGTTTATCTCGAGAAAAGGGAACAAATCTTTCCCCGGGATGAGCTACATCTGTCTGCTGGCCAAGAGAAGAGGGCGTGATAGGAGAAAGGGTGGGCAGACTCCTCACTGCCATCAAGAGATGTGCCACCTTATATTTTTGCACCGCCACTCAACCTAACCATTAATTTTCTCAATGTACCTCCTCTATGTGTCCACACTGTTGTACACCAACCTCTGTAGGCTGCTCTGTGCCTCCCTCCCCCAGCAGAAAAGTAGTGAGCAGGACTGGATTTTCCCATTCAGAATTAATCTCCTTAAACCAACTTGTGCATTTTCAAAGGCTTGTGTAGCTGGCATTAATATAGTAATGGTCTGTGTAAGCTTCAGAGAATAGCGTACAGAAGAATTATGGATTTTGTAATGTT
>NW_017307058.1:391703-409380 GCF_000935625.1 Nanorana parkeri | reverse complement strand
TTCAGCCATTCTTCCTTTTCTGCACCTACACGGGGGAACAAAAAGCATGTCTATGGAATATGGAAATTAAGCAAAGTTAAAGTGACACTAAAATTAGGAGTTAAACCTTAAAAATGCATTCAAGTACGTTAACTATTAACAAAAATGTATCTTATTTGTGTATCACTCGGCTGTAGATCCTCACATCATCTCTGAACTTGTGCTGACACTGTCCTTCCTTCAGGAGGGTGGATACTTTTGTTCTCCAAGGTCCCTGTGTGTTGTAAAGTAGCCACCACTTTAAGCTCACTTCTGTGATGGACTACAATCTCACATTTAGTTTACCAGTTTGTATTGAAATTGTGGTCCATCACAGGAGCAAGCTTGGAGCAGTGGCTACTTTACAACACACAAGGACCATGGGAAACACAAGTAGCCACCCTCCAGAAGGAAGGACAGTGTCAGCACTAATTCAGAGATGATTTGAGGATCTACAGCCGAGTGATACACAAATAAGATACATTTTTGTTAATAGTTAACGTACTTGAATGCATTTTTAAGATTTAACTCCTGAGTTCAATGTAGCCCGTTATAAAAAACTGGAGGTAAAAAATACCATCAGCTATTTTCATTTATTTCCACAGATTAAAAAGTAAAAACAAAACCTAGCCATACACTTAAAGATTTTTCTTGTTCAGCCTCACAGTCTGAATTAAAGAGATCACTCGACCCCCCCCATCCATAGTAAAGAGCACTTAAGAGAGAGCTAAAAAGCATGGATGAGGGAATTTTCCCTGCTGCAGAAACTGCGATCTTGGTAGGGTTTTAATCAGCCAGCGATGGCTGTTCACATACAAGCGATCCGGCGGCTTTACAGCTACCTGATCACTTGTATTGTGCTGTGGATTGTGCCCCCCTCCACCACTATGGCCAGGTACCTCTGCCACTACCGACAGCTGCTACACCAGGTTTGTCCTCTTCAATCAGAGGGAGATCAGCAAACTCCCTGCTGCGGACCTCCCCTCTGATCGCTGGAACCAAAAGTGATATTTATTACATAACATTAGATTTCTCCGGTTCCTGTATCCAGGAAAAGAAGCTGGTGAAGTAGATCATCTTCTTAAGGTCCCCAGGTGACATTAGAGTCTAACAGATCCCTGATGTCTCCATAAAGAGGACCTGTCACATCCTCTTTGTTATTACATAGAGGGCTTTTGACACCTATGTAATAGCAATAAAGTTAGGTGTAAAAAAAAATAATCTAAACGCAAAAATGTATTTTTTAAAGTCCTCCACCCTCACGTACATGTACATATAAACGCACATACGTGTTGGATGCACCTACATACGAAACTAACATGTTAGATATCACAGCGCACGTTGGCATGGGAGCAATAATTCCAGGGCCATCAATCACTGTTAATACTAAACTGATGAGCGGTAAAAGCTTTTAAAGCTTTGCTATGGGAAATTTGTGGTATTGTAGTTTTTTTTGCGATTTCACGGGCGCACGCAATTTTAAGGCTTGACATGTTTGGTATCTATTTACCCGGAATAATGTCAAATGATAATCCAACACCAGCCAACGCTGAGGATTTTGGTGCTGGCTGTAATGGAGGAAGGTGCAGTAGGGGAATGCTGGCAAGGTGACTATAATTAGGTCAGGGGAAGGAGGGGTGGGGTGAGAGCTTTTGCAAGGACACTATCCCTTTGCCCTGAATTAACAAGGTGACAACACAGGAAAATGGCAGCAAACATAGAATGATAAAATAGTGCTTTTCATATGTCTATGCTGCAGTGCAATGTGCTAAATACATTTGATATTTTGCATTAACAGACCTTTTGGGGTCCACAGACCTGAATGGTGATGCAGTTAAAAGCACATATGTAGCATGTTTTCTGCTTTTTAATACAGTATACTACATGACCAGCAACAACAACAAAAACATGCAAAATGCATGCAATGAAATACAGCAAAATGTATGTTAAGAAGCATAAAAAAAATCAGGCCGTATATTACAAAACACAAAAAACGGCATGCATTGTCACAAGGCAAAGAGGCAATCCAGCCTCAATCAGACCTATGAGAAGAGAAGTGTTCCTGCTGTATGGCAAAATCCAAGCGTGACATCAATGAACATACAAACACTTCTTCAATGTGGCATGTTTTCCACAAGTGCATTCCCCGGAGTCTGAGGATGTATATCACATGGGGAAGTTTAAACACTATGGAATACAGATGGATTACATTGGGATTTCAGGGGAAATGCCATAGGAGTTTCTGTGTGGGGAATATGCTACAATTTTACCTCAAGTGGTAAATGTATTGTGCTTTGTTCTATGTGTTACTGTTTTGCTTAAAGCCAAGTTAAGTCTCACATCTTTTTTTTTCTCTCTCTTTATAGTCCTGTACCATCGTATATTATGATTGTGGCAGAGTGCTGCTACAAAAATGCCTCTAAATACCTTTTTCCATCAGTGAAAATGCTGTTTCCAGCCCTCACTTTGCAGTGCCCCGATGGCAGAGATAAGTAGCAGCCACACCCCATCTGCAAAATTGTCCCCACAGGGATTCACCGATACCAATACTAGTATCGATGCTGAGTATTTAGGCGAGTACTCGTACTCGCCCAAATTCTCCGATGCCTAGCTCGATACTTCCGGTATCAGGAAGCCGGGCAGCAAGTCATTACATGCTGCCCGGCTTCCTGATTGGCCGGGAAGCCGGCTCCATGCTCCCTCGTCACAAGTGACGAGGGAGCATGAAGCCGGCTTCCCGGCCAATTAGGAAGCTGGGCAGCGTGTAATGACTCGGTGCCGGGCTTACTGATTGGTCGGGAAGCTGGCCAATCAGGAAGCCGGGCAGCGTGTAATTTTCAGGCCTAAAATGTGGATTATAACATGCCTGCAAAAAAAAAAAAAGACCTTGGCAGCAAAAGGGTTAAATGTGCTAAATGAAAACAGAAAGGCTCTGCCAGTGAAAGCTTTAAAATATATTATCAATTATCAATGTATTATCAAACAGAAAAACTGTTTGTGTTGCCCAAAAGCAGGCAATAGAATTCTACAGTTAGTGATTCTAACACATAAAAGGAAGAATCTTGTTCCTTGCTATAAATTACTTTAAGGGCCAATTCACTGTAGCCGCTACCCAAAGTGCGCAGCGTCTGACATGCAGTGCACGAAACAGTGCCAAGGTTATTTTGAACTTTATTCAAATGTCACAAGTGATGTTAAGTACTATGGGCACAGTGAAGGGGTCGGTTGTACTGTACAACAGCAAAAAGTTTCCCAGCACACTCACAAGCCAGCATGCAAAAAAAACTTGTCTCACACTAAGGTTAAAAACAGAGGTTTAGATACACGCCTTCTGCAGAAAAAGTGAAAGCCGCACAGCCGCCGGAAGGCACCTCTATATAGTGCGGTCCTAACTCTAAACTATGAGAGTCTCCATCATGGAGCACATGTGGCAAAATATCATGGGGTGCAGGTCTGTCAGGAGGAAGCCCAACCTCCCTTAAAGGCACAGGGACGCAAAAGGGACCACGATCGTCACAATGGCAGCTGAGGCCCCCCATGCGTCACTGCACCAAATCAGTCAAGCAAAACAAATGGCAAACGCACTCATCAATTTGTTATCAGCTTTACAGCAAGGTGCACATGGAAGGGCTTAATACAGCACAACAGCAAAAAGTTTCCCAGCACACTCACCAGCCAGCATGTAAAAAAAACTTGTCTCACCGTACTTGTACTGTGTCGCATCTTGTGACGCATCTCTGTGCTGAAAAGAAGTGAGGCAAATTGCTGGGTCTCCTTTATCAGGCTTAATATGACTTTGTCATAATAAGCCTGATGAAGGGGACCCTGCACTGCCCTGAAACATTGCATTTTCTGATGTGAAATTATGCGTAAATAAAGAAGAGGTGTGTTTAATACACTATTCATCAGTGTGCTGGTGATACTTTGATACTAGTTTGATGCATGCGGAGCCATCCGTGGTCGTTACAGTATCTATCTTCTCACCTAAGGGGTATCTGGTAAGGAGTGCAGCAGTATTCCTATGTGACTTTCAGGAAGTAGATCCTGACACTATGATGCCTGAAAAAATGGCTCCATCTTTCTGGAGAGAAGCGCTGAGGAAAGCATTGTCAGAGGAGGTACTATGATCCCTGTGAGAGGCAGATAATACCCATAAGCATTACACTTAAGGTGCCCACACACCTTACAATTTATCTGCAGATTTTCTGTGGTCAGATGGAAAAAGTGCAACAGATTGGCCCAGGTGGAGATTCCTCCATCCACACAGTTAAGTGTAGATGGAGGAATCTGTTGCACCTTTTCCATCTGACCACAGAAAATCTGCAGATAAATTGTCAGGTGTGTGGGCAGCTTTACACATTACTTAGTCTGCATCAACCTATCATAAAAACAATATAAATCTGGTGCCAGGTCTACTTTCAGGATTGTTGTCTTGTTTTGTTGGCATTCTCTGTACTATACAATGAATTAAAATTCCAACAAGGAGACAGGGACTCCTACAAAAAGCATGTGTGCAGAGATTGCACCAATGGAAACTTCAAGAGACGTTTTGGGAGGACAGGAGTTTTGGGTGGACTCGCCCTTTAACACTTGCAGGGTTATTCACAAAAGGGTGAAACATTTGGAGAAGACAGGAGAAGTGAACAATCTAGGACAACATAGCAGAACTGGAAAGTGAGCTGAATTGGAGAATTTTTCCAAATCAGCTATGTTGTCCTAGATTGTTCACTTCTGCCGTCTCCAAACTCTTCACCCTTTTGTGAGTAACCCTGTTGGCCTTGTTTCCCTTTTAACATGTAGGGAGGGGTACAGACTGGTACGGGTATCAGGTATGGTAGGACTGGTACACTGTTATCTCATTATAAGGCAAGGTACGCTTACTAATTGGATATGTTTAGTGATCCCCATAATGTGAGCTATTAGCATTGCTAATAAAGATGGAGGCAGACTAATGAGCAATAACACTGTAGCCTGTTTGCATCACTAGGATCTTTGCATTTCTCTAATTGCTGTAGCTGAATATTCAATTAGTTTTAGCTGTAAATTAGCACTCTGCCATTTCCTCTGAAGACTCATCAGATTTGCTGATCTTTTCCAGCACAGCACCCCTTATACAGAATGCCCACGTCCGAGACCTCTGGATGATGTTTTTCATAATTGAAAGGTATTAGGTGTAGTGTCTTCCTTTCAAGAGCCTCAGAAGTATGATAACAATATAAAAGGTTTGAATGAAGGCATTTCGGCATTGGCACACCTGTAGTTTTCTACAGACATCCTGTAGTGGGTGGGGCCTGCTGGGTTCCTCCTATAGCACTGCTCTCTGTACAACGTATGTACAGCACAATGATGTTGTCATCACTATTTTTACAAAGGTTATAACTGGGTTTTCATAGTCATCTTGTGCACACAAAATACTGTATATAATTTTACCACAAAAAACTGGGAAAAAGTATTGACCCGAATATAAGCCGAGGATGGGAAATGAGGCAGCTACTGGTAGATAGATACCAATAAAATTACATGAATATTTATTTAAAAGAAAAATAACCTAGCTCTGTAAGTGGAAAAGGGGGTACAGGGCTACATATCATGTACTACGGATCATTTAACCCATTCATATTAGCAGAGGATAATTGTAAATCTATTGTTCAGTGCATTCTATATGTAGTATATAGTACATGTACATATAGAGTGCCTGCAACAATACATTTACAATGATCCTCTGCTAACATGAATGGGTTAAATGATCCATAGTACAGGGCTACATACAGATCATTTAATACATTCATGTTAGTATAATTGTAAATGTATTGTCTGCACTGTATTAGCAGTATATACTCTATATAGAGTATATACTGCTAATACAGTGCAGACAATACATATATAATTGCTTAATAAATCTCTCTCTCTACCCCCCCTCCCTCCCCTCCCCTCACTCACTGTGTGCCGGTGATCGGATCATCACATCACGGAGAGAGCAGGGACGAGTCAGCGGCGCGCTGGTCCAGTGGGAGGAGCTCCAGGTGGGGTCCTAATTTAGCTGACTTAGAGGTGCCTGCCCGCTAAATTACAACCCCACCTGGAGCTCCTCTCGCCTGATCAGCGCGCCGCTGACTCATCCCTGCTCCCCTGCCTGACTGGCCGCTGCGGGGGGGTTTTTCTTCTTCTTACTTACCTCGCCGAGCGTCGCGTCACTGCTGCTCCGGTGGGCGGCGCTCCGAGCGGGGTCATCTGGCAGTCTCCGGCCACCTAAATTAGGACCCGGAGACTGCCAGATGACCCCGCTCGGAGCGCCGCCCACCGGAGCAGCAGTGACGCGACGCTCGGCGAGGTAAGTAAGAAGAAACCTGACGCTGACTCGAGTATAAGCCGAGGGGGGCACTTTTCAGCAAAAAAAATGGGCTGAAAATCTCGGCTTATACTCGAGTATATACGGTACATTTATATTCATTGTGGCTATTGAAGAATACATCTGAATTAATGTCCTTGGGCCTGGAGTTCAGTTTTAAAGTGTAATTCAAGTAAACATTTTTTATTTAATTGGATAGACTATAGAAGGGTTAAAACCCGTTAGACTGGCTGTGGCCCTGTAGGTGAGATTCCCCTCAAATCCTGTACCTGTTAAGGTGCCCATACACCTTACGAATATCGTCCGAGGCAGGCTAGAAAACTTCTGTCGAATTGTACGAAATTAGCTAGGTTGGTGGCGTTTTTGTGCGTCACAATTCGCACCATTAACACTGCTCATGCGCAAACGAAAATCCGTTCCGTCAATTAACGAAAATTCGGCCAGGAGATTTTGCTAACGACCACTATTTGAACTATTCGACGGTCTGTGCATGATGGGGCAGTCGTACGAAAATCGTAAGACGGTTCCATCATCGTACGAAAAATCTTATATGATGGTTGCAAGGTGTATGGCCAGCTTTAAAATGCTGTTATCAAGGCAGGAAACTAGGGTAATCCTCCAACAGGCACACCAAGTGCAATTAAAAGCAATGGCAGCTTCAGTCATTCCCCCAATTAAAAAAGTTTTGATTGCTTTTGTTCCTGTTGTGGTGTGTCCCTGGTGGGGGATTTCCCCTTACTTCCTGTCCTTTATTACTGGTACAGGAAGTTAGAGGAAATCCCAAAACCGGAACTCTGACATTAGAAAATATTGAATTTTAGATAGTTGCCTAGTTACATAGTTAGTCGGGTTGAAAAAAGACACAAGCCCATCGAGTTCAACATGCTCAGGCCTACATGCTCAGACTTGATTTTTTTAACTATTAATATATTTAAAGAATTTTTGGGGGTTAATCTTACACTCTTTTGCGACCTGTCGTTCGTTTTGAATCTTTGTGAGCTTTCTTTCCTTTTTTCATATTTTGTTATATTCTTTATAGCTTTCAAATGACGACAGTGTTCCTTCATTTTTATATTGTTTAAACACCCTTTTCTTATTGTTTATGACTTTTTTAACATTGGATGTCAGCCACATGGGTTTTACTTTTAGCCTTTTAAACTTATTGCTTACTGGAATATATTTTGCCGTATGGTTGCGAACAGTTGTTTTGTAACATTCCCATTTTTCTGTCTTGGTCATAATGGTTACCAGGTCAACTAGAGAGAGGGTGAATCTCCCCAGTGGGGATTCAGCAACATAATCCTTTTATCCGATGTATCCAAATTTAAACAAAATAAAGTTTGTCTGTAATATCTAAACCTAAACAAAAATTTCCCATAGTGCAGTGAACTGATGTGGTGGTTGCATTCGTTCTCTTTTTTCAGACTTTCATAACCTTATTTTCACCCAGCGATGCTGCCAGTAACAAACTTTTTAACAGACCAAAAGGGAGCAAATAGAAGAAATTCCAGTTGGCCACACACTGTAAGATTTTGCTTGTTGTGGGCTGAACAAGAAAAATCAGTCACTGCTCGGCCCATAATTTTAAACCCGACCACTTTGGCAAAAGTCACTTGAAAAATTGACTTTTGTCAAGCTGTGTGGTGGCGGCAGGGCCACCTACAGATCAAATTTTGGCAGATTCAGCAAGAAATGGCTGAAATTTGATCCATGTATGAATACCTCAAAGCTCAGTTCACGCAAAAAAATTGCGAAGACAAGTCGCACACAAACACAAAATGCGCTTGTGTTGCCATTACTAGTTAATGGCACCTCAAACATGGCCATAAGTCCCCGCACAAATGCAGAAGAAAAAAGCGCGGATTTTGCTACATGGACTACTATTCCGCATTTGACGCGCGTATTGAAACCAATGGGGATGCACACTGCGTGAAAACTCTATGCTTATTGTGAATCGAGCCTCAGGGCTTTGATATACTTTAAAAGAGAAACAAAGCAAAAACTTTTTATGGGGGGCTTGTGAGTACATTTACTAATGTACTCCTGTGAGCCAAAGTCAGCATATAGCGGGTTATATAGCGGGTTACTGCCACACCGCAGCCAGGAAGGATACAACTAATATTGTCGGGAACCAACCCGGCTGCCTGATTGACAGCTGGCTCTGGAGCCTCTCTGGAGCCAGAGCCAGCTGTGCCCACCCCTTCCCATCTGGTCCTCTAATGAGCACTGGAGGCACAGAGAATGGAGGGGGGAATTCCTGCAGGGAGCAGCGACTGACAGTCATTGCTCTTTGCAGTGTCACACACTGGCTGAGCCATCAGCGGTTACATGATTGCTCAGCTCTCAGTATATATAACCAGCATGGGTCAGCTGCAGTGTCACACAATGGCTGTAAGCATTGCAAAGAGTATATTTTACTCTCCCAATACTTCCCTTTAAATTATACTTTATTGTTCCTCAAAATGTAGTCAAAAATTTAACTTAGACCACAAGTACATCGGTGGTCATTGGGGGAGGGGCCCTATTACACTAATGGTGAGTGGGAGAAGGGCACCATTACACTGATGATCAGTGGGACTAGGTCCCCATTCCACTGCTGGTTAGTGGGAGAAGGGCACCATTACACTGGTGGTCAGTGGGAGTAAGCCCTTACTCCATTGGTGGTCGATGAGAGAATGGCTCCATTCCACTTGTGGTTAGTGGGAAGAATGCTGCTTACATTGGTGCTCAGTGGAAAGAATGGTCAATATACAGTATATGTGGCCAGTGGGAAGGCTCGCCCTTACAGATAGCCAAAAAGATAATTGAAGTCAGGGGTTACTTATCGGATAGGCAAAAATTGCTGATTGCTCAAGGAACCTTTAGCAACCTCTGGAGGAACCCTATGCTTCCACTGAACCCTGGTTGAGAAAGACTAATTTAGACAATATTTACTAATCCTGGAGTTCAGGTTTAACATCAAAACTTTGAAGAACATTATCTTTTTCTCCCAAAAAAACACAGACACATAAAAATAACTTTTCACCCACTTTTCACTTTTATAAAATGTTACCAGTTTCTTCAAAATATAATTAAGTACTTTGCAAGTATAACACAACTTTATCATACAACAGACATGTGTGATCAATACATGAAAGTGGTCTGTTAGTACCTTTCCAAATCCACATAAATAGATTTTTTTACATTTTATAGCAACGGTTTATTTTCAAAGGCTGTAAAATTAATCAGTAATAAGCCATCCATGAGTGTCTAGGCTTAGAGGATACAATTACTTTGCTGCAGGCAGAAAGAAGCATTTTCTTAGTCTTA
This sequence comes from Nanorana parkeri, assembly GCF_000935625.1. Lineage (NCBI taxonomy): Eukaryota > Metazoa > Chordata > Amphibia > Anura > Dicroglossidae > Nanorana > Nanorana parkeri. The sequence goes on along the minus strand of NW_017307058.1, from coordinate 399,704 downwards.
TGTCCCCAAACAGTGAGACTGTAATTTCGTAGTAACTTGAGTAGTAACATGTCATCTGTAAGCCAGCATCTAAGTTCAGGAAGTAGATACCCACCCTTGCGCGATGCCTGAACAAAGACGGTGCCATCCTTTTGGAAACAATAGCAGATGAAAGCATTGTCACAAAGAGTGCTCTGATCTTTATTAGAGGTGATAAACATCTGTTAATGTTACACTTGCACATTACAGTATTTAGCTTGCGTGTACTTAACATGAAAAATATATCTGCTGTTAGGTCCACTTTAAGGAAATTGAATATTTTCCATTTTGCAAGTTTCACGTGGACACTGGTGTGTTTGCAGTGACATGTTTCCGGTTTGTGGAACTTTTCAATAAGTTTCTGCCACGGAAAGCTGCACATCACAAGGCTTTTAAAACATAATTTACCTGTGTATTGAGAGCAAGGTATTTCCCAGATGGCCAATCGTCACAAAGATACCTGCGTGAAGAAGATTAATTACAGAGATCTCCCAAGGGCCGTCCCATTGGCTAATTACTGTGTGATGCAACACTGTTAACTACCGGTCTCCAGTGTACACCAAGGAGGACATGGTCTGTGTAATGAAACCGAAAAATGCCTATTTGCATTACAATCCAGGTGGTGGCACAGTGAATTGAAAAAATAACACTGATGTGAATGGAAATTCAAACAAGTAAAATAGGATATGAAGAGATTGCAGTGCTCTCTCTCTCTCTCTCTATGTATTGCTTTGTATATACAGTATATATATCGATATACAATACAGTATATATTGTATATATTTATGGAGCTATGGAGTGTTTATGTATGTATCTTTAAATACCTTTTTATCAGCAGATGTTCAGTACAGAGGTTAACTGTACTGCACAATATACAGATATCCCCTAGTGGGAGAATCTAGGAATCCATATGAGAAAATACAGCAATGAAAGTATGAAGCAGATTGCAAACAAAATTTACAGGGTTGCCTCTAAAATTACTTTCCTGTGAATTTTAGACAAAGTGCTATGTAGGAATCCATAAAAAGCTGGATACATTTACCTTTTCATTCTGCAACACAATTGTTTTAACACCTATGTAAATACTGTTCAGTTCAGTTCGGATTATTATTACAGTTATTTTCATTAAAACTGTTTATTTAATTTATGGAAACGCAGCATTGTCACCCTAGGACAGGAAGTGTGTTAGGACTTAAAACACGACCCTCTCCTCATCTCTATGAATTGCGGGTATGTGTAGTTTGCAGAGGTGAATTGGGCTAACAGTGTTAGAGATAACTTTGTAGGGTGTACAGGACACAGAACAGCACTGGATTCCTGGCAGGAGCAACAGGTATTGTTTTTATTGAACAGATATACCAAAACACTTTCAATGGTATATAGTATTTAACAAACCAAAAGGGAGCAAATAAGAGAAGTTTATTGTTGGGGTTTATATAAACTTTAACATTCACGTATAACCTTACAGGGTATCTATGGTCAAAAACCTAAAAATAACTATGTATCTCTATACTGAACTGCCATAAGTTCTCTCCCACTCCTAATAACCATATCAATCTAGAAGTTTGTAAAGTTACTTATTAAAGAGGCCCATAGGATGTACTTCCTCAATGCAGGGGCACAATTTCACTCAGCCCTGTGAATAGGCACGTCCTTGTGTCACAACCCTCACAGAGCCTGCCTTCTGAACTACAACTCAACCTCTGAACAATGTAACATTAACATTGGTTGCTGGAAGCAATGCATGGTGGGATATGTAGTTTTGAAAAATAGAGATTACATCACATCAAGCAGCAGAAGGAGAGATGCAAAGCACAGTGGGAATCCAAGAAGCCGGTGAACGTGATGGGCAGACGGAAGGCATTTTTTCAAGTACGTTTTCATTGCTTTATCAAAAACAACTCTAGTATGTATTGCTATCACAATGCTGATGTTATAACAGGATAGTATATGCTGGGATTTCAGAATTCCTTTAAAAAGATGATCTTTCTTATCTCTACTAAAGATAGCAGTTTGCTACCAATATAATAATAATAATAGGATTAGTTAATTGACTGGCAAAATGTGCCTTATGTTCTGTTAGAATTTCAGTCAAAATGTTTCAGAGAAGAGAGCTTCACTGCATGTAAACAGCTGTTTAGCACAGGTAATTGGTAATAAGTCAAAATACTGGGAGCAGATCATTCATTGTTTACCGAGTGAAATGGTTCGTGCTGGAAATGATGCACCACTTTCATGATGAAAGATTTCTTTTCCCACTCATGTATATCATTGCAGAACACTGTGCTTTGTTTTAAAGGAATACTCCACTTTAAAAGAAAAATATGATATAACCTATATGCTACACAAGCCATTTTATAACGTAATGTAATTATAGATGAACTCTGGGCAAACATTTTATTCCACATTTATATAATTTTACCCTTACGCAATATTTTATTTCATGTAGTTTAAAGCAGTGATCCAGCAACTGAGAAATCACTTGAATCCAGCATAACCCAGGTTTATTCTCCCTTATTTCCTTTTCATATGACCTGTGGCCACTAAGCCTCTTCTTTCCTTGACCACCGGTCTTGTTAAAGGAGAACTATGGGGTTAGGTCTTTTCCCCATAGTTCTCCTAAGGGTAACAGGAGGACACAAACTAGCGTCCTCCCGTCACCCAAAGCAAAGCTCAGTATACCGCGAGCTACAGCTTGCGGTATATTGAGACGCCGCAGCTGAAACGGATCCTGACAATTATGTCTGGATCCGCCCAGCTGCGTGAGTGACAGCTGGCTCTGCCTATATAGAGGCAGAGCCAGCTGTACCCGCCCCTTACCCTGTCCGTTCCGCCAGTTAGAGCTGGAGGATCGGAGCAGGGAATGAGGAATCCAGCCCCTCCCCTGTCACGGCTCTCTGCCGTGACAGGATCAAGAAGTGAGCGAACGCCGGTATGTGTTCGCTCACTTCCCGATCTACTGAGCCGACCTGTGACAGTTTCATTGTCACAGGTCGGCTAGAACTATGAGGATGAGTGAAAAGCACTGAAGTGGCGAAAAGTGTAGGGACACCCCTGGTTGGAATGGAGTTACTGGTGGCAATTTCTGTAATTAGAAAGAAAGGAAAAATACTTTAGTAAAAGAAAAAAATGTCTACAAAAAAATTAGAATTTCTTTATTTCAAAAAAAAGAAAAAAAAACAACTTTCTCAAAGCAACAACTTTGATATAATCCTCTAATATGAAGCCGAGTGATACTGTTCCTGTGTCTACATTTCCATTTAATCAACACCACAGTCTTTTCTTTTACATTTAATATTTGGGTTGTATGGCTAGCTCTTTACATATAATGCAGATTATATAGGAAGAGCCGTTATGACATCCTTTGTAATGGACAATGCATTATTTACGGCAAGATGTTGATTGTCTACGTTCACTTTGTGGCTTTGGTCTAAGTGCCAGACTATTATCCAGAGAGTAAAAATTTAGCATTTATTGGAAATAAATAAGGTAAGCACATAGTAAGGAAATAAAAGGAAAATTGTCTGAATCTTAAGTAGATTCCATGTGAGTGTTTTTATTTTTACTTTTATTTTGACATTTGCAATCACAATGTAATTTTTGGGGGGGACGGGCATACAGTGCACTTAAATCTATTATTCATCCTAACAAATGCTGTTTGCAGGGATATCCTAAACAACAACACTTTTAAACACGGAATGGCAACAAAACATTATTTAGGAAAAAGCTATTCTTCTGTGACAACCCTGGTAAAAAAAAGGGCCTAGAACAGGGCTGATGTATATTGTGTCTAGCTACTGGATCTTTTATAGACATGGTCATTTTTACTATAATGCTGCTCATGGCCTAATGCAGGGGTGTCCAAACTTTTTTCAAAGAGTGCCAGATTTGATGAAGTGAACATGCGTGAGGCCTGACCATTTTGCCTGACATTCTTTGAACCAATAAAATTAAATGCAAATTAACTGTTTTATGCAAAGTTTATTGCAAACGGCATACTTTTCATTTCGTCACATGGATGACAAATCCAAACAGGTGTTAAATCACTCTGCCTTTCATTCTTCAAACTCCACCCCCTCCGCTGTCAAATCTGCCATGTAGCCCCTGGTGCAGCTGATACCCATGTAAGAGGCCCCCCAGGCTCCCCAGACACCTCACATGGGTACCGGCCATACCCCCCTTATGGCGGTGTTCTATCAAAGTTTGTGACAACGTTAGAATGTGTGACCGGTGACGTGGTCACACGTTTTAACCTAATCCCGCCCAGTTTTGTGGCGGTGGAATGTGTGACCGCCAATAGGTAAATCATTCCAACGCTTTCTCAGCTGTTCCAGGGCAGATCGGCAGCGCAGATTGTATGTGCAGGAGAACCGATCTGCCCTGGAACAGCTAATCGGTCCTGAAATGTCACTTCTCTCCGACTCTTCGACTGCGATCTCACATTCCACCCCACTCAGAAAGTCGGATAGAAGTGACATTTCAGGACCGATCAGCTGTTCCAGGGCAGATCGGTTCTCCTGCACATGCACTTTGCGATGCCGATCTGTCCTGGAACAGCCGGGAAATCGTTGGAATGCTTCACCTATTGGCGTTCACACATTCCTCCGCCAAAAAACTGGGCGGGATTACGTTAAAATGTGTGAAATGTGTGACCATGTCACCGGTCACACATTCTAACTTAGTCTCAAACTTTGATAGAACAGAGGCCTGTCTGTAATCATTTAATCAGATAAATATATTATAATAGGGAACATTACAGTGTAATGTTCCCCATTATAATCCACTTTGTTAATTAAATGAAAATAACAGCACACAACCCTCGCCCCGACGCTCGGACTCACCCAGCCAGAGCATCACAGGATCGCAGCCAGAAGGTGTCAGTGTGTGCACTGCAGGGGGGCGGGGCGTGTGACACACACACTTCTCCTCTCCCGCCACCTGTTACTAGGGACGCGGCCGGGAGGGGAGGTGAGTCACAGGACCCATCCCCTTACTGAGAAGCCCGTCGGCAGCGCGGGGCCCTGGTGTTCTAATACCAGGTTTTGCGTAAACGGTCCACAAAGCAATATATGGGATTGTTCATGTCGGCGGATCAGTGCGGCCGAACCGCCCCGGTGTGAATGGGGTCTTAGATGTTTTAACTCCATCCACTTTATAGAGCATGGATGGATGAATCTTCCCCTGTGGCTATTGTAGTCTGCCAGCAGCACCCATCTATTGTCTGAACACCTGAATAAATGATTGGCTGCAGTCACTATATGGCAAAAATGTTTACAATCAAAGCAAATGATTCAGCGTCAGGATCTATCTGTAAACTCCTAATTTTACCTATGTTTTTTAAAATAATTATGAAACTTGATTATGGTAATTGTTAGAAGTTTGTCTCCCTGTACTTGGTTGTCATGCGGAATGTCAGCAGGGGTTTGTGAGCAGGTGGTCAGTTGTCTGAACATTAGGCTTGGGAGATCAACAGCAGGCTTAACGTGAATCTGTGCTTCTACCATATCGGATCAAGCCATAGGTTCACATAACGTTTGCCCTCCACAGCTGCATATACTCAAAGCCCCTTTTCCCGACCCCCCTTCCCCAAACTCCATTGGCTAGCAGGAGCAAAGAGAGTACCTGTTACTTTTAGGAATAGGGGAGCATGTGACAATGCTGGTGCTTGGTGACTGGCCCAGATTTGTCAAATGCAGCTGAGTAGGGAGTACTTATTCCTTACACAGCGCTTCCCTGCTTACTCCCAGTGGATGAATAAAGTTGCTGGTGGGTAATTGACAGGTCAGCATGTGCTGCTGGGGAGGGTGGAAATATGATGAACATATTGCTTTGTCCTGCAGAGACAAATAACAGGTTAATTTTAAGAATATGTGTTTATGGCTAGCTGGGAAATCTTGGTGCCGAAACACCTGCAGCAACCATAGGTGTAAGGAGAGAACTGGAGATGTACCATCCATAAGCCACATGCTCCTGAGCCCTGTGGGAGCCTGGCTGGTTTTAGAGGTCACAAAGGAGGGCTCTTCTAACAGAAGTTAGGGTCACCTCCTCACTTGATTACTGGAAGAGGTGAATTACATGAAATACAGTTTAAAACTCATATAAGACCTCAATTGTCATGAGGGTTTAGAGACTACTGTCAAGGGAAACAAAAACAGCAAGGATACTGATAGGGAGAGAGCAGACAGTGGGGAAGATCAAAGATAGGATCACAGAAAAGGGCACAATACTTGAGAAATAAGAAGCAAAAACAGCAGGGGACAAGAAGGATAAAGCGGAACCAGAAAATTGAAGTTAGAAAGCAAAAAAGTGCAAGTGAGGGTGAGAAGTGACGTGAAGAGACACAACAGACATTGAAAGGTCAGCTCAAAGCTTGAAGGACAACATACAGATGTCCATCACTTCTCCCTTAACGCACAGAAAACCTTTATTCAGCACATACGTATCTTGGAGAGACTTTTTAATTAGCTCAGTTCCATTTTTCTAATGTCATGGCAGGAATAATTGGCTTATAGTTGCTTTTTAACCAGTAAGTACAGAAGGACACTGCAAAGTATGCTGAAATAGTGGATATGCAGTATATAATATTAACATTGTTGCTATTGTAGTGCCCTAGTGGAAAGGGTGCTGTTAAATTTAGTGTTTATCGAATTGTATGTGTTCTGATGCTGGTATTCTTGGTTCATGTGGTTTTCCCCCTAAGCAATCTGTCATTGCTTGCCATCTGTCTGTTGCTGGAGGTGCTGCGGGGTGTGCCCTGGTCGCGGAGCAGAGCAGCCAATGGGATTGCTGTGAGTGGATGTCCCTCTCCGGCCGATCACTGTTGAACAGTGGCCGGTGGTGCATGCTGGGGAAGGAGATGGGTACTTGGGGTGGGCCGTCTGGGCTCTCTCTTCATACCCCACCACCTTCACCACTAAAAAAACTAAAGAAGTATATATGAATAAGGCTGGGCACACACCTTTACAAGACAAAAGTCTTGCGATGGTTGTATGTACTTAAAAGAACGTACGATCTGCCTATCTTGGACAGGAAGATCGTACTTGCGGTGATCGCAAGCCGCGCCCCCCTCTTACGAACATGCTACACACCCGCCGAATATCGTACGATGCTCGGCGGGTTTTCAAACATGTTCGTAAGTTTAAAGTCGTGCGACCTTACAGTAGTAGAGGTCGCACGGCTTCCACACACCTTACGATAATCGTACGATCGCGGGATTTCCAGCGATTATCGTACGATTATCGTAAGGTGTGTGGGCACCTCTCTCAAAAGCTTTTCAATTTCAGCAAACACCAGGGCTTTGTAAATAATCACCTATAGCGATAGAGGACTACAAACCGCAACAATACATTATACAGAAAAGCAGAATACCACCAGCTATAGAGGACTACAAATCCCATCAATACATTATACAGTAATGCAACATGCCACCAGCTATAGGGCTCTACAAATCCCAGCAATACATTATACAGTAATGCAGAATACCATTAGCTATAGAGCACTACAAATCCCAGCAAAACATAGAGCAATGCAGAATAATAGTATATACATTTGCCACATACCCTGTGCTGCTGCTCTACTATGGGGTCCTGGCCTAGTGTCTTGGGCAGAGCTTGTCAGGAGGGGTGGGGAGGGTCTTAGTAAGGGGAGATGTGCGGGTGGCAGAAGCGCTGTAAGCAGGCATTGCGTGGCTCCCCAGAAGGCTGCCGCAAGGTCCCCAGCCAGACCTAAGACACCTAAGTCAATGTGAAAAATTTAAGTGCTGGTATCGGTTTTTAGTATTGGGACAGAGGTCAGTTATAACGCAGAGTGCATTGGTTGATAATGTATCAAAGAGTGCGGAGGTCAGTAATGTAACACAAAGTGCGGAGGTCAGTAATGTAACACAAAGTGCGGAGGTCAGTAATGTAACGCAGAGTGCGGAGGTGCGCAATGTAACGCAAAGTGCGGATGACAGCAATGTAACGCAGAGTGCGGATGACAGCA
>NW_017307058.1:355873-391312 GCF_000935625.1 Nanorana parkeri | reverse complement strand
CAATTGCCCCCTGTAGAGACGCCTATGCTGAGGACTAGACATGGAATCACCCTGGAGCCTGGTGGCAACAGGTCCAGTGGCTGTTACTGCTAAAGACAAGGTAACTTCTACCTCAAGTAACGCTGTGTCAGGTGTTCCACCTGCCGTGCATGGAAGCTGTAACCACACTCTGAAAAGCCATGGAGTCTACATCTTCCTGGATGATCCTAGCCCTCTTTCTCTCTCCCTGTAGTTCTTCAATAAAAGTTTCAAGCATCATAACTACAGTCTGGACCTCACTTCAATCGATCACCAGAAAGGACGGTAGGTGCTGATGGGAAAGCGAGTGACAATATCCATAGACAAGAAGAATTGGAGCTGTCGTAATCCATAGCAACCGACCCTAGTGCTCAAGGGGTGCTGGTGAGCTGTGGATCCATAATAGAGGTTTCTTATAGAGGAAAGACAGGGAGACCCACTAGTTCATTTCACTGTAGATCGCCCCTTCAGAGCCACCAGTAGTGTTATCCTGTGCTGGGATAGCTCTGACCAGGGAAGGGGGACACTACACTATGTCTTTCTCCTCTGAGAACCAGGAAAACATATTTTTAAGACCTTGTGCAAACAAGTGAAAGAAATAATCTAGACTACAATCTAAATCTAGACTAAAGAATACAATCTCACGTTTAGTTTACTAATTTGTATCAAGATTGTAGTCCATCACAGGAGCTTTAGCTTTAGGTAGACAATCTTACCAATGAGTTGGTGTTTTATAAACCTTGTTTTTATGTAAAGTTTATAATTATACATTTATATGGAGCAGTTTTTTTTGCTCATTATACGCATACAGTGGTTATGCTTCACTGCTACTTCTCCCAATGCAAGTGTGTCTGCTGTCTCATCAAAAGCAATGCACTCCCTATGTGGCTTATAACCTATGCATGTCAACAGTTGTTAAAGAAAACATATGCTAACGTAAATCTGTGGGCTGCCATTGGTGACCTCCTTACAATGCTAGTTTCCCTTATCCTGGGGCTTCGGTATGTGTATCAGAAGTTCTGACTTTACTGGCAGCATACTTGTCTTTAATTCGTTGATTGATTGTGTAGTATTATTAGCTTAGGTGCTTGTTAGAACATGCCAGGTTTACCAATTAGGGCATTGTACATGTGTGTGCCCATGTTCAAAAATCATGTTAAAGCTTTTTCACAATCTTGGTTTATTCTGAAGAAACCTGATACAGTTTCATTTCCAGATTGCGTGCTGCCAGCTCTTGACCTCCGCTCTATTACTGATTCTGAGACACTATTTGTTCTACAATCAACTATATATACTGTTACTGTGTGACAAGCAGATAAGAGTTCAGTGACATCATGGCATCTACAGGAAATGGTTTACTGAACAAAAATGATATGGAAAATGATTGTATATCCATTAAACTATATTTCAGTTTGGTCAATTAAAGTAGCAATGCCAGGCTTCCTTTACAAAGCCAAAGTAAATGTACTGTGAATCTGTATGGCTGTTGCTCTTTCTTCAAAAGAGATGTCCTCCAGCACAATTTTTACTCGATATCCCCCTATACTGAGTTTTGCTCTTCCGTCATTTTCATCTGCTGGACCTAGAGGAAGAGAGCAGGTGACATATTTTAATTAGACAGCTATCTGACCATGTTCCATATGGGTTTCAGATAAAGTTAGGTAGTTAGGTAAAGTTCCACAGCAGTATTTATTCACTTTCCCATGTTTTTTTTTTCAGTGCTGATCTGTTTAGCTACCATGAGTGAAGTAAGTACCTAGTACATCTGGGTATGGAGGAGCATTTGACTAATTCCTTGTGAGAGCAATGGGCCATACACCATTGCTGTGACACGGGTCCTTCTCCATAGTCCTGTGTAAAATGCAATTTGATCAACCTGCAGTTTATATATATATATATGGTGACTTCCTGCAACAGAATGGAGCAGTGGATGATTGAAAGGTGAGTTTATGCTAAAAAGAGTGGGGGTGGTTGTTTAAAGCCTATCTCCAGAAAGTAAAAACCTAGCCCCACTGCAAGGGTTAACTGCTTGTTAAAGTCTATGAAGGAACTAGTAGACATGTAATCTCGCAAAAAAATTTGTTTTGTTTCGTATCGTTTCAGGTTTTTATTTCTTTAATTTTTCAGGTTTGGGATCCGAAATGCGATTTGGTTAGTTATTCGGATTTTGTATCCGTCAGAAGCTTCACTTCGGAACGATCCACATAACCGTGCCTGTAATGCAACCCCCAACAGCCAAGAAAACTGGCTGATTGGCCAAAGAACAGTCGCATGTCCAATTTCTTTTCCTTTAAACAAAATTCGGATGGATCACAATTGTCGTTAAAAGAATATTCGGATTCATTTGCATTCGGAAGCGTTCAAATTCTGAAATTCAGATACATCCGAATGTCCAAATGTAACTAAATTCATAGGAATATCCATTTGGAACTAAATGAGATTTACGTGTCTAGGAACTAGCCCTACTGCAAGGGGAAGTTTTTTGGTCTATTGCTTTTCTCTGCCTGGGCAGAGGTTCCATCGTTAATCTTCCAAAGTCTGCGTCACTTAGATCAACTAACCACAACCATTAAAACAGGGCCGTAGATACAATATCATTCCTAAACCAATCCTTTACCCTGAGCAATACCGATTTGTTGTTTGACACCATATGGATAAAAACCACATTTTAAAAAGACTTATAATTGGCACCTACCAATTCATAGAAACCACTTAGTATACACTTATTGGGATTTTTTTAAACCAAAAACATTTAGCAGAATAAATTCTGGCCTAACTTTAGGAAGAAATATATCTTTGATATTTTGTATAACACAATACACAATTTTTGGTCTTTTTCCATTTATATGAAAAAAATAAATAATAAAAATCAGCGGCAATCAAATAGCACCAAAAGAAAGCTCTATTTGTGTAAAAAATTAGGCGAGTGGGGGAAAGTCTTTTATTAGCACCCCCCCAAATCAATCCATAGTTCAATGCTCTAGACAAACTGTTCCCTTGCCTATGTTTTCCCTTCCTGATCCACCTTCAAATCCCCTCATTCTCCAGTGCTGCTTTGGTAATTTAGGAGCCACTTCTAGGCTTGCTTCAATTTTCCCGGTGTATGAAGATCGGATTAAGAAACATCATTTAAGGTAAGTGCTGACATTAACATTGGGGGGAGGGAAAGAGATTTTTGACTTTAATGGCACTTTAACTTTATTGCTATCACACAGGAGTTAACAAGTTCCTGTGTGATAACATTCAGAGGTGACAGGTTCTCCTTATGAGCCTGCCCTCCAGTACAGACTGTGGACACTGGACTTAGAACGCACTGGACTTAGAACGCACTGGACTTAGGACGCACTGGACATAGGAACGCAACTGACACTTGACATAGGAACGCAACTGACACTTGACATAGGAACGCAATTGACTCGGGACTCAGGCCCGGAGCAGGCCTACACGATCCGGTAAGGCGCATCGCGGGATCGCGTGGTCCTGCACAATGCAGGCTGCATTCATTTCAATAGGGTGACATCCGCGCGGCAATTGCAGAAAAAAGGTACACGACGCACGGCTGTTTTATCATGTTTGGAAGCACGGGAAGCACGGGCGGAATCGTGGCGGGAAACCATGCAATCCGCCCGGCGCGACTGGGGTGCCTTTAGAAAATAATGGCACCCACAGCGCGATCAGTGCACACCTAGGCGACTCCTGACTGTGCGGAATCGTGCACGATTGCCATGCGGTGATGTGTCCTCTAGGTGTGCACAGGCCCTTAGGAATGCACTAGACTCGGGACTTAGGAAAGCTCTAGACTCTGGACTTTGCAACACAGTGGACTTAGGGCTAAAAACAGAAGTATACTCACAGATAATACAAACGCCCCCCCCCAGCTACCTGATTGCCTGCTTTGTCGCCATCTTTCTGATCCTGGTAGACACCCTGCCTCCTGAGAGCCCGCACTGAGGCATGTACAGATCATCTAGGCAGGCATATGTATGTCTAAAGGGATGCCGGGAATGTCCTGTTTGAGAAAACATCGGTGTCAGTAAAATACAGCTCTCCTCCAGCCGTCACCGATGTTTTAATAAACAGGACATCCACGGCCCGTCTGTGGATGTTCTACACCACTGCCAGGACACTCTGGGGGGGGCGTTTGGCCCCCCTTATCCCCACCCTTATCTACGCCCCTGCTTTAAAATGCATAATGCTGCCCATTACATTTTTAAAGATCCAGTTATTGGAACTATCTGAGAGAAATGGGAATGCGTGAAAAGTGAGGTCATCGTGTACCAGTACCAGTGGTTATGTCAATTTTGTTCTATTCCCAACCCAAAAGTTTATGGCTTGGAGAGAAATGGATGAGATAAAATTTTACCTGATTGCCAAGGCAATCTGATATTCCTTGGATCAACAATCTCTGGTGTGATTACTTATAAAGGCTAATGTCCAGGTGTATTCTGTGCATTTAGGAATGCATCCAGTTTTTTTTTTTTCAATCAACTGAGCTGGCTAGAACTAGTTCCTGGGGAGTCTATTCCACATTTTCACAGCTTTTAGACCTCATTCACACGGGCCTATGCAGAGGCCTGCTCCCAGGAGGGACAGGTGCAGCCTGTAATTGTGTGCAGCCACCTGTACATCCCTAAAGGTGCCCATACACCTTACAGCCATCGCAAGACTTATTACTTGCGATGGTTGAAAGCTAATTAAAAGCTTGTACAATCTGCCCATCTTGGACAGGCGGATCGTACTTGCGAGGGGCGGGCTTCCGGTGACTGCAACGAGGGGCGGGCTTCCGATGACTGCAAACAGGCCAGTTTGGCAGTTGTCGAGCAAGCAGGCCACTAACCCACCGAGAATCGTATGATTCTCGGCGGGTTTTCAAGCTTGCTTCTTCGACGGAAGACGTGCGACCGCACAGTAGAAACGGTTGCACGCCTTCCATACACTTTGCGATTATCGTACGATCGCGGGATTTCCCGTGATTCTCGTACGATAATCGTACAGTGTGCACATTTAGACAGGATAAAGCTGCACAGGGCTACATGCTGATCCAAACTTGCACACCTGTAAAGGTCTGGATGCACACGCAAGCCTTTCCATATCCAAATGTTAAACGTTTTTTTCCTTCAGTTGCAAAGATTGCTCCCTTGTCCTTTCCAATTACCTTAAATTGAATAAATTTGGACCAATTTCACTATATGTATGTAAACCTCAACAATGAACTTTGTTTATTTGATCCCTTTTGGTCTGTTAAATATAATGTTAAAAGCATTTTGTTATATCTATTACATAAATCAAACAAAATACCTGTTGATCTTGACCAATATCCAGTATGCTGATATCCTTAGGTGCTCTCTGCCTGTGCTATGCTGTTATCACTTACCATTATTCCCAGAACACCACCTACCTTTGTTCATGGGGATGAGGAGAGAAAGAGAAGTTCTGTAGTTCTAACACACCTTCTATTGGGTGACAACGCTGGTCATTGTGAGCTTTTTCACAGTAGAACAGGAAATGTGTTATTGGCAGCATCACCTGGAAATAAATTAGGTAAGAAAGTCTAAAAAAAAAAAACCAATGCAGCCACAACATCTAAGGATTGTAAACTGAAATATATTACATCTTGGGTTTAGATACGTGTTTAAATTCATACACGTATTGTGTAATCTATGCATGTAGTAACATTTAATCTGGTATGCCTATGTTACTTAAAACAACATTAAAAAAACCTCCTTGGATTACAAACTGCAGAGACAGTGATTCTCTCAGCGTATTTTGTTTACTGCTCTTCAACTATTGCATGACCCTATGAGGATGGGGAAGATTATTCACAAGTCACCCAAGGCACTTGCCCAGGGCCTTGAACTGTCAAGAAACAGAAGGATTTTCTGGAAAATCTTTTGAGTTTGCTTTGCTATATGTCATTTATTTTGAATAGATAGTTCTTTTTCTTCTGACTGGTCTGTATGAACTTCTCAACGCTCCCCTCACCAAGTGATAAACAGCTATCGTACCAAAAGCTGATGTGTGAACATTGCCCCACAGTTTGGCTTTCAGAGAGGTTATGAAGGCAGGGATTATGACATAACACATTGACAGGTCGGTGTGACAGCCCATGATCAGCATTGGCTTGCACACAAAATATAAAACTCAGAGTGACCTTCTATGGTTAGCAGATGGGCTGTAGGTTGACCGAAAGAGATGAGCGTGTTATCACTTTTAATCCAGGCCCATGGATTCCTCGGGTATTTAAAACATTTCCACAATGTCAGTGTGTGCTCTGTGAAACTAGAGATGCTCTGAAAAAAAGTCAGACTGACGTTCATTCTTCATGGTCAGTTCCCTTAGATGTGAAAATGTATTCAACTGCTCAAGTTATGGGTGTAACAGCAAGCTAACGTGTTATTATTATGGAGAGATCTTCTGAAAGTACCAGAATATTGCCAACAAAATTCAGCCTTGTGCAGTAGAATTCCACTGTTATCTACCATGCTGGAGAAGGTGTAGGGAGAACAAGAGTGCCACACCAAAGATTTAGGAGTTCCAAGATATTTATTTCATCACAGAAGTCCAAAGACTGGACTTCTGCCATAAATAAACAATTTTGGAACCCTAAATCTTTGATGTGGCACTTTTGTTCTCCCTACACCTTCTAGTGTTCATCAGAGGCACCTTTTGAAGTCCCTTTGTGTTAAATGCTCTACACCACTTACCAATGCCTACGCTCTGCTTCTGTTCTCCTCCCCACCTCCTCTCCTGTATCCTGAACTTTAAAGACTGGACTTATGTGACGAAAAAAAAATGTTTATGCACGTCTACATACCTCCCAACATTAGAACTTGAGATAGAGGGAAACCATGGAGATGCAACATGTGTAGCATTCTGTTCTGTGCCAACAAGTGAGCATGGCTACATGCTAGACATTTGGTTCAGCTTTAAGTGGCATGTTTAAATAGAATCTGAGCCTACTCACAGTATACACTGCACACATTTGCCACAGTCCTTGTAAAGGATCCTTTTTTAAGAGAATAAATCAGCATATAGACAGGGATTTAACACTTCATTAAAACAGCTGGAAACTACATAACAATCAGAAACTGTTGAGACAGTAAACAATTGGTCAGAGGTATATAATGTATAGCACAGCTTATAGAATACAGTGTTATTAGCACTATGCAATGTATCTGTATAATATAAAGTATAGCGTAAAGCATTTGGGACTATTTAAAATACAAAATATGTGTGTGCAGCAGTCCAGGTCATAGTGCACATTATATTGCTGGTCAGCAGGAGAAGATAATGCTGGGTATCTGTGGTCGATGGGAGGAAAAAAATGCCCCAATGTCAGTGGTGGTAAAATATACCCTGGTGCCAGTGGCCTTTGGAAGAAAAAATACCCTGGTGTCAGTGGTCCACGGGAAGGGTTAAATACCCTGGTGTCAGTGGTCAGTGGGAGGAAAAAGTGCCCTTGTATCAAAGGTCAGTGAAAGGGAAAAACGTCCTGGCACCAATGGTAGGAAAAAATGCTCTGGTGGAATGCGTCTTACTGTAAGCCCTGACACAAGCCCCCTCACAGCAGCCTGAGTACAGCAGCTCTATATTCACTCGAGGACTGTTGTAGGATATAGTAACATAGTGACCCTATCGGCAGCCCTACGTACATGTTATGCAGAGGAGTTTGGGAGGCACAGGTCCACTGCCGATTACACTGAAAGGTGGTGGGACCTAAACGGGATATAGTGGGATTATAAAATGAAAATGTGAGACAGTCCCAGCAAATCTGGAATTATTGGGCTGTATTTCTATAAACTTTTGGTGAGGTGCCTAACCACAACTGTTGTACTCCACAATGTGGACTTCTGTTCAGACTGAGGTACTACCCCAATTCCAAAATAGTTGGGAAGCTGTGCAAAATCTACATAAAAACAGAATGCAATGATCTGCAAATCTCATAAACACATATTTTATTCGCAATAGGAAATAGAAAACCCAAATGTACTATTTTAAGAAAAAAAATAAGGTAATTTTAAAATTGATGGCAGCAACACTTCTCAAAAAAGTTGGTTGGGACAGGGATATGTTTACCCATGGTTGCCCATGTGTCACGTACCTTAGGGGAGTCTGAGTTGACGAGGGCGGCCTCTCTCACAGCTCCGTCCCGGAGCACCTGGATTGGTTACAGGGGCGCCGGGGCACAGAGGGGCAAGGGTGCCAAAGGCTGGTTAGCCTGTTGCGTCTGCGAGATGAGATGAAGTGCGTAGATCCGGGCAGGAAGCAGGATGTGGATGCACCAAAGTGGATCAAGAAGGCTCTAGATCAGATGATCTGAGGAAGCTGGAAGCAGAACACACAAGGCACAAGGATCGTCAAGCAGGCCGAGGCCATCAACGAGCTAGCAACGTAGTACAAGGGGTGAGGCAGAATCAAGGTAAAAAACAAGCCGGGGTCTTCAGGGAGCAAGCAACAACAGAGGGTAGTCCAAGCCGGGTCAGTAAAGGGTAATCAGGATACAGAATTTACAGGAACACAGAACACAGAAAGCTGACGATCTGACAACATAGTAGGATAGCTGAACACAACCTTTATAGCCCTGTTGGCGGCAATTGTTCAAATGACATGTCGGCGCGTGCCTGTGCGCAGAAACACGAGCATGGCACTCACGTATGCGCGCACGTCCACACAAAGGCGCCGCTCCAATGACGGCTCTATGGTCTGCAACAGGCGCATGCGCAGACGGCGACACTCGAACTCTGGCTCTGGCTTTCTGACACCATGGTTTCCAAAAAAGAATGTCAAATTTCGATCTGTCTGACCACAGAACAGTTTTTCACTTTCTGGGCCCAGAGAGGAGGGTAGCGTTTCTAGATCATGTTCAGATATGGCTTCTTCTTTGCATGATAGAGCTTTAACTGGCAGTTTTGGATGGCACGGCGTGGCACAGACAGTGATTTTTGGAAGTATTCCTGAGCCCATGCAGTGATGTCTATCATAGAACAATGGCTGTTTTTAATGCAGCGCTGTCTGAGGGACGAAGACCACGGACATCCAATATTGTGTTTCAGCCTTATCCCTTATGCACAAAGATTTTTTTCTTGGAATCTTTTGATGATATTATGTACTGTAGATGATGATATAGTTAAAGTCTTTGCAAGTTTACATTGAGGAACATTATACTGAAATTGTTCAACAATTTTTAGATGCAGCTTTTTACAGATTGGTGAACCTCTGCCCATCTTTACTTCTGAGACACTCTGACTCTCTAAGGCTGTGTTCACACCTGACCGTTTTGTAGGGCGTTCTACGCTCGACGAACGCTCTACAAAACGGTCAAAAATATAAATTGCATTGTAGTCAATGCCCTCGTTCCCACCTCGCCGTATTTCCGCCCGTCCCTAACGCCCTACAAAACGGCCCACGCCTGAAAAGGTCCCGGGACTACTTTGGGCCGTTTTGTAGGGCGTTTTCCATTGGGATACTGCCAAGTAGCCTTTGGAATCGGGCGACGGTCGCGCAACTTTTTTACCGCGAATCGCTGTAAAAAAAACGCGTGACGGTCGCGCGACAGACGCGCATATTACAATACGCCTAGGTGTGAATGGGGTGTTAGATGCTCTTTTTATACCCAATCATATTACTGACCTGTTGCCAATTAACCTAATTAGTTGCAAAATGTTCTTCCAGCTCTTCCTTGTTAGTACCACTTACTTTGCCAGGTTTTTGTTGCCCTTTTCAACTTTGTGAGACGTGTTGCTGCCATCATTTTCAAAAAAAATTTTTCCCCTAAAGTGGTACATTTTCTCAGTTTAAACATTTGATATGTTTTCTATTTTCTATTGTGAATGTAATGAGGTTTGCAAATCATTGCATTCTGTTTTTAGGTAGATTTTACACAGCATCCCAGCTTTTTTTTTGTAATTGGATCCCACCTACATCTACCAATCTGTGGCAACTAAAAAAACATACAGAAATAAAGAAATAATTGTGTCATACAATTTTTCATGAAATATGGCAAGGGGCTGAGCTACACTTGAGGTTTTAAATTGCTTACAGTCTTGAGATAAACCCATTTTAAAACATGGGGAACTTGGAAATAGGTTTAATGCAGCAATATGTAACATATAAGCCCATCCATTTAAATCATCTGAAGCTCTTTTCCACTGTAGAATCCACCGTCTGAAATTGAAAGTCTTCCTACGCTAACACTGCTTGGCAAGGCATACTGGGATACGTAGTTCCATTATAGCTGGATGGCACAGGCTACCCAAGCTTGATCTACATAAGCATAGAGTGTTAAGAGACCACAGCTCCGCCCCAGAGATTCTGTTCCTATCAGACTAATGGCATGATTTGGGGAGACTTTCAGCAATCCCTTGGAACATTTAGACAAGGATTATGCTTGTTCTATTGACCTCATCTCCTTGATAAAGAGGAGTTATGTTTATCAACGCATATGACAGACCCATTTAGAAGATTACCACATTTTCAATCCCATTTGTGGGGAAAGAGGATTGCAGACAATTTATTTTATCTGCTGTGGGTGTTTATGAAGTTAGAGAGAACAGAGATGTGTTTAAACACTGCGTTTAAATCACTGAAACAGGGGCTTGGATAATTCTTGTTTGGAAAAAAAAAATGATTTCACAGGCAGATCAGCTTTGTCCTTCTTAATAGAGACATGTTAAACTTGTGTTGAAGTCCCTAATGTCTTTACACTGATTCCCTTGCCAACTATTTGACAGATTGGATGGAATAAAGTTTAGGAGACCAGGTTTAGAGTATTTATATGCTTCTGTAAACTGTGCTCTTGTATTAAAATAACATTTATTGAGAGTGAACAGCTGCAAGAGTTCAGTTCACATAGGTACAGAGATACTCTCAGACACGCTAGGCTATTAATTATTTGCCGAAGATGACAGAATGCTGGTCTGGACCTGATAAGCTCCTAAAAGTGGCTTTCTGGTGTGTCCCTGTGTCTTTAAGGAGGAATGAGCTATCTCCAGGCATACCTGCCCTCAATTTATACCATTGCTACTGTATATATGCTCCAATATGGAGGCTCTCATTGGTTAGAGAGAAAACCCTTTTTTTACACTGTTAGTGTAATTTGTTGGGGTTTTTTGCAATCTAGTTCTGTTTTTGTTTTGTTTACACTTACAAATTGTACACGTGGACACACAATTATAAAATGAATGGATTCTTTAAGTGTAACTATGGGCACCATTAAAAATCACATACTGTATATGATACAATTTGTCACTAGCATTAACACAGCAGTTTTTGTTATATTTAGCCCCCCCTGAAACATAGTTTTATACCCTGTTGATCCTGCCAGTAGATCTGGGGTTTTTTCCCACTTCTTGTAATGGGGTGACAACGCTGTTCGTTCTGAAATGAAAATCGATAGCAAAGTTTTTACCTTATGGTTGGTGCGGGTTTAGATAAATGAGTAGTTTTATAAGGCATGCAAATTATAGAGCAAGCCCTCCCTACACTTTTAAGCAGTTGCAGCAACAGTTTGTTTGCTTCTTTTGCTGGACAGCTCGGCCTTTTACAAGAAGAACAGATCTATTGACAGGAATTACAGGTAATAAAACTTTGTTATTTTCTTTACTGCCAATAGCCCCCATCTAAGCAGACCCTCCCAATAAATTGCTGTTGGTAAATCTAAAGAGGATCAGACAGAAACTTTAAAATCTGACTATAAATTCTGCAGCTAGATTAACTGCATGCTGTACGGCCATTGTAATTAAACGGCCAGACGACCTGCACTTGAGGGCAGATGGACATTTTCTTTTTCAATCGACTTTTGTCAAAGGAGCAGGGTGGAAAATTGTTGGCTGACAAGTGGCTGCATCCAATCAGTCACAGGAGGCGGAGAGGTGCGGGGGAGGAGAGCGGTGTGAGCGGCGGTGTGGGGGTGGAGACAGCTGTCATTGCTGTCACAGAAAGCTGAGCTCTCCTCCTGCAGCACCCTGCTCAGCCTCCTGTGACAGATCAGGAGAGCGGCGATGTTGGGGTGGAGACAGCTGACAGCTGTCATGGGAGGCCAGCGTTGCGGGGGAGCAATCAGCTGTCAGAGGAGATCAAGCTCTCCTCCCCACACCGCTCGCTCAGTCTCCTGTGACAGCGAGTCAGGATAGAGAGCGGGTACAACGCTGAGTGTTTGTAAATAATTGAGGACAGAGTATGTTTACTGTGTCCCCAATTATGAATGAATGGGAACTGATGTACATCACCTCCTGTTTAAAATATTTTAATAAATTTGAAAAAGTTAGAAATTTTTTGTTTTGTTTCAGTTTTGGCCTGACATTTATTTTATTTTCAGTTTAATTTCGGTTTTCAAAATTTCATTTTGGTGAACCTCTAATTAAAACTGATAACTGATATATTAGTTGGAAGGCCTGATAGTGTTCTTAAATGCCCGGGTTGTGAGAACCAATACCTTCTTCTCCTCTGGCTGATTTAAAGAAGAGCTACCTCTGCTGGCATATATCTTGTAATGCTGTCATCAATAAAGATGCTCCAATAGTATCACTGGGTTGTAAGCAATAATTTAAAACTACTGAACCATCATGCTATCTCCCACTAGCATGTAGCTGGTTAATCCATTCAATTCTGACAGCCCTTCAGGCCCATGTGCCCTGCCATCTACTGAAAATGAGTCTATCTATAGTACTGTCAAACCAGCTACCAGAAACATCAAGTTCTGCCTGTGTGCTGCTATTTGTAAGGAGAGGACTTGCGCATAGCTGTTCTCTTGTGGCTTCTGTAACTTGCCCGGAAGCTATGTTAGTCCTAAAAAAGGCTGAAACGTAGAACACTTCCATGTGTTCTGTCCATTCTTTGTTTCCATTACAGGAGGTAATTATCAGGCTGGTTAGAATGTAAAATCCCGATGAACAAGAGGAGCTGTGATCTTCAGAGCCTACAAGCAGACTGATGACAAAAACCCTTAATAAAACTCCTAATCATTAGAGCAGACAGGCCTACAGCAAAACTCAGGACGAGTGCATCATTAAGCTCTCTTCTATTTCTGTCCTTTGCCGAGGCTAGTCGTCTATGTCTGTGCTGATGGCAGCCACTCTAGCAAAAAAAAAAAAGAGAAAGTCTGGTTCAGGGACCCAAAATGACAAATATTTCGAGGACCTGATTTATAATGTCACTTTTAATGAAAATAGATCCATTGTGTGTAGAATGATATGTAAATGTGAACTGTTTGCTGCATTTATATGAACTTATGTAACTTTAAAACCTTACAGTGTATATCTACTTTCACAGCCAAATTAGGATAACATCTATTTTATATATGTTGCATGTTACCATTTACATCGCATAAGTTAAAAAATTTAACAAATGCTTCTTGAAGTTTAAATTGCTTTCACGTGGGTTAGGGTTTCTTGGTTTCTTAAGGGTTAAAAAAAGTTCTCCTTTTTAACGTTAGGAGGGGTTGTGAGGGGTGAGGGGCTTCTCCACTGTATGTTAATGAAGTTAATGAGAGATGCACAATCCTCAGATTTCACTCCTCAGAGCTAGTTCACACCAAGCGCGTTCCAGGAGCAGAGCAGTTACAGACCGGATAAAAACTGCGTCCAATGTATTCCAATGGTATTTTGGGCTCTAGTTCACACCGCAGCGTTCAGTTCCAGAGCATGTAAAAAAACTGCATCAAGCCCTATTTTACCTTCTCTAAAACGCATGCAAACGCATAAAAATGCATGCAAACGCCCTGGAACGCACTGAAAGCCCATTTTAAACTTTTTAATTTAAATTTGTTTATTTTTTTAATACCAAAAACGGCCCGGAACGCATCAAAAACGAGGCAAAAAAACGCAGTATAACACACAGCACTGTGTGTGCCGAAACCCATGCAGATCTGGTATGCATTTGATGTGAACAAGCCCTAAGTTTTGCTATTAGGACAGATCACTGTGAAGGTACTCAGACAAACCTGGAATCAGCTATGTTGCCTGCTGCAACAAAACATCTAAAAGGTAAGAAATATTTGAGAAAATAAGAAAGATGACAAAAAAGCTGACAGGAGTTATAACCCATCCTCTTATACAAAGCTAAAAAAAAAAAAAAGTTTGAATTTCATTTCTACTTTAAGTGCATGTCCATTAGGCAGTATGGAATTTATTAAGCTATTTATCACCTCACATTACAGTATTTCTCTAGATAATGCCTTTATCTTTCTTTCTATCCAAAGGGCCAGCACCATCATTGTTAAGGCATTTGGATTACCATCGACTTCTGGGCAAAGATGCTAGCTCAGAGATTACATATTCATGTAAATCCTGGTGACTGCAATGTAGTCTTTGTATTCTGGCCAGGGGTACACCCAATAAGACTTTAAAGGGCAAGTCCAGGTTTAGTTAAAAAGTCACCATTGCTCACCCCTTACCATTAACCTACTGTAATCTAACTCTCCCCTTACACCCAGTGGTCACTTACCTCTATCCACTGATGACAGCCTCCTGTAACCTTTACATCTTGTGATCAAAAATCTGTACCAGTGCTGTCAGAGAAAGGCCCATTGTATAATTTTTTAAGATGATTTAAACAATCAAAACATACGAATAAGTTGGGCTTTAATGGCACAAAGTAACAAATCCAATAAACAATAAAATTGCTTCATATATAAAATATTTTTTTTTGAGTACACACATACTAAAAAGGCCATAGAATTCAAATACGGATGCACATATCATAATAGAAGATTACCTCTCAAAAATTCCATGATTAAAGTAGAACTATGGGGTTAAGTATTTTCCCCATAGTTCTCCTTAGGGTAACGGGAGGACACAAACTAGGGTCCTCCCGTCACCCTAGGCTGTAGCTCGCGGTATACTAAGACGCCGCGGCTGAAGCGGATCCCGACAATTGTGCTGGGATCCGCCCAGCTGCATGACTGACAGCTGGCTCTGCCTATCTAGAGGCAGAGCCAGCTGTACCCGCCCCCTCCGCCGTCCGTTCCGCCAGTCAGTGCTGGCGGATCGGAGCGGGGAGGGGGGAATCCAGCCCCTCCCCTGTCACGGCAGAGAGCCGTCACAGTATCAGAAGGTGAGCGAACGTCGGTATGTGTTCGCTCCCCTCCCGATCTACTGAGCTGACCTGTGACAGTCTCATTGTCACAGGTCGGCCAGAACTATGAGGTGAGTGAAAAGCACTCACCTCATAATTCTCCTTTAGGGCATAAAACATATCTAAAAACCTGATTTAAATAATTCAAAAAGAGCATAAAAAGTTAATAGATAATTTCACAACTTCATCAATAACATTTGTACATAAATGTGATATATCACATGATAGGTAGTCCACATAAAAATTGCCAAATATTCTCCAAGTCATATTTGTAAATAGCCTTATCTGGAGATGATATAGAGTTGATATAATTCTCTACGCATTTCGCAATCCAAGCGCTTCCCCAGGAGGTGGAGGAGATCCAATTAAAGCCCAACCTATTCCTATGTTTTGATTGACTAATAAGGGTGTGGCACCAGTTACTCAGGATCTGTTCACAAAACCTTTTTCTTCAGGATTTAAACAATGTGGAAGACCATTGTTGGAAAGAGGTAAGTGGTCACCTGGGTGGGGGTAGCTAAGAGTAGGTTGGGTTGGGAATTATGTTAACACCATAGGACAGGGGTGCCCACAAGGTCGATCGCGATCTACCAGTTGATCGCGTAGCGATCACTGGTAGATCGCCATGTCCTCTCCTCCCGCCGCTTCTCTGGATCCCCGCTGGGGATCCGAGAAGAAGTGAAGGAACCGGCGGCGGGGGAGGGCGGAGGATGGAGCCGATGTCACAGAACTAATGAACAGCGATGAGGAGAGAGAGAGAGAGACGATCGGCCAGGATCTGACAGCCGGCGCCTCTCTCTCCCCTCACTGCTCGTCCGTTCTGTTCTGCAGATGGAAAGGTGCAGGACACCCCATGTGCAACGTCGGCCACACGAGCACCACGGGAGGACAGGACGCCGGGACCTGTAGGGCGCACTGGAATGTAAGCCGGCCGACTCCCTGCGTTCAGGTGCGGGAGGGGGTGTGGAGCTGTATTGAAGTCAATGGCATCGCCCACATTGCGATCGCCCGCACTCGGAACGCAGGCACATTAGTGCCTGCATTCCGGTCCAGTGCGGTCTGCAAAAATAGTGCTCGCAGCATTTTTGTGGATCGCACTGGACTGGAACACAGGAACTAATGCAGGCACAGGAACTAATGCAGGCGATCGCACTGTGGGCGAGGGGCCTGCCCGTGGAGCCTGGCTGCGGTGCCATTGACTTCAATGCACCGTCACGCCCCCTCCCGCCCCTGAATGCAGGTGTTTTTTCGTTGGTAGATCTCAATGAGCTCGTCATTTGAAAAGTAGATCTCCAGACGAAAAATAGTGGGCGCCCATGCCATGGGAGGCCACCAACGCCAAAGTAAGTGGGCACTTAGGTGGGGGATTTTAACTTGCACGTGTACATTTGGGGAGTAGGAGTGGGAGCTGGGGACTTTTCTTGTATTCCAGCGCTTGACCTTTAAAGCTCCATTTGAGGCACAATATGACTCCCCGCCCAATGGTCCACTCCCTATAACCCATCCTGCAAGATTTTTATGGGGTTCTTACATGCTGAAGCAAGATACACTCACCTAAGTTCCACGTCCAGGTCCCTGCTGTTTTGGGTGTGGGGGACCATTAATCCAGCACTACAGATGGACTTGAGACCGCTGGTGCCCTACCATCCCCTTGTGCTTCATCATTCCTCTTCTGGATTCTGGAAGAACCTTGTCGCTGGACAACCAATGTCATGCAGGTAGTGACATGGACACCCAAAAAAGAACCCCAACACATGTTAACAAAGGAAGAGAGAACACTTGTTACAGGAAGATCAAGTGACCATGGCTTTAGGTGTGTACATTTTCATATAGATTTGTTTTATTTGTCTCCAGTGATCAGTTCGAGGGGGTGAGATGGGGGTAACCAGTATCCCAAAGATGGACTTTAAAGGAAACCTGTACTGAGAGAAATACAGTATCTTCCATTGCCAACCTGTTTCTGAAAATGCAAGTTGCCCGGCAGTCTTCAACTTCAATACTTTCTGAGCCAATGACTTTGAGCAAGCATAAGGATCAGTAAAGTTGGAGCAAAGTAATAACTCTGATCTAAATTCTTGTTCTGGGTGAATGACTCAGAAAGCACTGAAGCCATTGATTCCTTATGACAGTCAGACAGATAGCACTTTTAGAGGAGGACAGAAAAGAGCAGCCTCCATAATCCTTTATTCCTTTGTTAGAGATTGAATGATTACATTTTATAAAGCCTTTTTTTTCCAGCCTAAGAAACTATAGGAAGCCTGCCCTGGTTTATTATGAATACATAGAATAATGTAGACTAGAGTTTGTTATTTTCATTTCCAGATCATGGAAATAAAATTCGCAACACAGCTTGCTCTTTGCAAATACTTAGTCATTAAAGGGACTTGCATTCTACATTCTGAGGCTCTGGTTTGTCTAATTCTACTTAGAGAGGACTGCTGATTCAGATAACTGAGCTTTACATGTATTGAACTGGCTGGACATTGTTCATGTGGCTGGCATAGGTTTTAATGATGATGATTGCAAGCTAAACGATCAATATGTGAGACTGTATCTGAATGGTGAACAGTTTAGTCTCACCCAAAGCCCTTAATTATCTCATTCTAATAATGAAAAGCTGCATCCCAGCTTAGCTGGCTCTCTTATGCTATTGAGGGCCAGTAAATAACACAAAATGATATATGTTGGTGCCCCAAGTATCAAGAATCCTTTTGTTCCTGTGGAATATTTATGGGACTGAAAAATGATGTGTTAATATATGTATATTGTGGCAGTGTGTGGCAATGCCATGGTCTCTTTTGGCAATATAGTCACCCAGGACTCTCAGGCAGGGATGTTGAGCAGTTCCAGAAAGCACAAACGTTTACTGGGAAAGAGCTGGCTTTGCAGTTCTTCCCGGTTTTTCCAGATTTGGCTTGGGTTCCTGGAACTGGGAGATTTCAAAGAGCATTGGGAGCGATTGAATCTCCATTCCTGGGACTCTAGTAGTGACCAGGACCGAGTGGTTGTGCACCTGTGCGCAGCCCTTATGAAGAGAATGCTGGCTAATGTTCAGGGTTCCTCCTGGGAGACAGAGGATGTCTCTGTGCAGGGGTCTGGAACCACTCTGGAACCAGCCTGTGTGGCAACACACCTTTGTGGTGAGGACCAGCCTGTGCGACTGTGAGAGAAACAGTTGGGACTAGTCTTGGAAACAAAGAGGACCAGTGGGTCAAAGAGGCAAAATGCTGAAGGTAAAAGCCAAAAAGCTTTATCTGTGTTTTCCTTGCCAGTACTGTGGGTACTTTATGTTTGGAAACCCCTCTGAGGGACAACCGGTGTGGACTTTTTTTTTAGTTTGAATCAATAAAAGTGGGCAAAGAAGCCCTTAAAAAGAAGTAAGCGGGTGGAAGTGTCCTTAATGGTGCTAGCATTTTAAGCTAATTCTCACAATATATATACTTTTGTTTCTTCCAGTTTTTGATAGCGTAGGGCAGGGGTGCCCATTAGGTAGATCGTGATCTACCAGTAGCTCTCAAAGCTGATGCTGGTAGATCGCGAAGGGTGTGAATGGCGGCCCCTTTATTCCATTTTGGTATTTATTTAGCTGTGCACACATGATTACCTATTAGCCTGAGTCTGCTGAGCCAAGCTCCCTGACACCTTTCTGGTGGATATTGGTGGTTGAAGTGCTATGTATTACATCAAAGAATAGTAGTTTACACAGCCTGTTGCACTACACTGTTTGCAAAATACAGCAAGGTGAGCCAGGAGGGAGAGCGAGCAAAGACAAACAGGAGAGAGAGCAAGGAGAGACAGCCAGGAGGATGAGCAAGGAGAGACAGCCAGGATGATGATCAAGGAGAGACAGCCAAGAGAGAGAGCAAGGAGAGACAGGCAGGAGAGTGAGGGAGGTTTTTTTTTTTCTTTAGTAGATCTCATGTAGCTCACCTTTTGAAAAGTAGATCTTAACACAAAAAATTGTGGGCACCCCTGGCGTAGGGAATGGTTAGAAGCTCTGCAAGGTTTTTGTTTATGTCTATGTATCCAGACAGTGAAAATTATAGCAATTCCAAAATTTTACTGTTTTGTCTGTCATTGTAACAGGTGATAAGAGGAAATCGTTCAAAGGAGACACCTGTTACAGTGTCTCCTTTGGACACACCGTAAAAAGAGATTTCACCTCACTTTGAAGAGATTTACACTAATTTTCTGTTTTGTCTCCTGTAGAGGAAGTGGAGAAAAAAAATCTCCCCAACAGGACCTAGGTGACATAAAAAGAAATATGATGGTGTGCTAACCTTTCCATCTTCTATTGAAAAATGAAAAAAAAAAAATATTGCTAGATATTTGCTATACCCACAAGTGTCTAAATTGATATACTGAGGCCCAAATAAAATCATAATAGGGTCCATGTTATGGAAAATACTTCTTGTGAGATTTGAGCCACCTTAGAACAATAACTTATCTTAGACCAATAAAGTGCATGTTTCAAACCTCATGCTTATGCTCCTA
This sequence comes from Nanorana parkeri, assembly GCF_000935625.1. Lineage (NCBI taxonomy): Eukaryota > Metazoa > Chordata > Amphibia > Anura > Dicroglossidae > Nanorana > Nanorana parkeri. The sequence goes on along the minus strand of NW_017307058.1, from coordinate 371,728 downwards.
TGTCATCTCTTTGTCAAGCACATGAGTCTACTTGAGAAGCCAAGACTGGATTAGGCTCTAAAGCATCAAAGCTACACCATTCATAGCATATGTTGTTGCAAATCTGACCTTTACCAATTGTGGGTTTTACTCGCTGCTACCCCCCAACTAGGATGTAACAGAGTTCTAACTCCACTCAATCAAAGTGCCTGAGGGGTGTGTTTTAGGTGTGCTGGAGAATTGTATTATTCCCAGTCGACACATCCTTAATGCATATTATTTCCGGTATATCTACAGTATATTTGCAAATGACAAGGTTTCATAATCTGAAAACTAGCATATTATTTAGCAGAATAAAATTACAATTTGTTAGATACCAAATATGATCCAAAGATCTATATGACCAACCAGACCTGTGATGTGTCTTTCTCCTAGGAAGTCTACTCCGGACCCCTGCGCACTGTGAGTTATGTGCTCTTTGCATTACATACTACTGACCTCTGTACCTTATGCACTACTGACCCTTGCACTCTGTGCCTTACACACTCCTTAATCCTGCACTCTGTGCGTTACACAACCCAAACCCCTGTGCTAGGTGTGTTGTGCACTACTGACCCCTGAACTCTGTGCCTTACACATTCCTGAATCCTGCACTCTGTGCGTTACACAACCCAAACCCCTATGCTCAGTGTGTTGTGCACTACTGACCCCTGCACTCTGTGCCTTACACACTCCTGAATTCTGCACTCTGTGCGTTACACAACCCAAACCCCTGTGGTCAAGAGTATTTCATACTCCTGACCACTGCATGGTATGGTGAAGAGGATTTTTACTCACATGTTCCCTGCTTCCTCAACAGTTGGCGTTCACCTCTCTCCGCTATGTTCTGGCTTGTGGACTGTCCCTCGGTGTCCTTGCGTATTCTGCAGGGCTATGGGGAACAGGCGGGAGCAAAGATCAGGTAACTAACACTGCTTTATGCTTTACACCAGCCCCTAGACAAATCCTTGCAGTGTGGGGTAGCCTCACTGCAAGGGGGGGGGTTGTTTCTCTAGACATAGGCTTTAACCATGTTCCTTTAAGCCCCTCCAACTGTTAGCACTATTTGGACCATCATTTCTTTCTTTTCTATGCCCAAGGGTGCCCCAGAACTTTTATCATTCTGGCAACACCTGTGTACAAGAGTCTATCATTTGAGTGGTAAATTATAATTTAGGGTACTGATGACATTTGACCATCTCTCTGCATATTCCTAAATGATTTGTTGCATGTGAAAATCAAGAGAGCTGAGTTTTCTACTCCAATACCTGCAGCTATATTTGGAAAGATTGCTTTGGAGTTGGCTCTACCTGGGGATTTCACGGTGACGTAAAACATTGTTAAGCAGGTCAGTGAAAACTGTATGGGTACTGCAGCTTTGGACTTGTGTTAGACTGTCCTTTTCCTGTGATGCCAAATGAAAATACATTGCTTGTCCTTCCCGCTAGGCGATCTCTTCTGGCCACTGAAGTAGATATTATTTCCAAGATCTTACACTCCAATTATTACACCTGAAGTTATAAGGATGTCAAGAGCCTTTCTTCTACAGTATAACATAGAACAACCACGGACACCTTGAAAAGGTAAAAATCAAACAATTTTTTTTTTTTTAGATCACCAAACTATATATCCATATTTGTACTTGGAGTCTACTTACCTGGTACTGGAAAGCGCTTGCCTGGCGCCACCTGCTGACTGCCCGTACGTCCGCTGTCTACGGAAATGTCTCTGACCTGTGTACTATACAAAATTGACAACAACACAAACATGCGGACCTGAGATATGCCATGGTCCGGGTGGACAGTACGCCAATAAGGGGGCATACCCTGAGCGTGATGTGCGACAACCGGGTGATTGGGAGGGCGGGTCGCGCTGTCGGATCCCTTGTTCTCCGGAAGCCTGGCACGAGCGGCTTAAGAGGACTGATGGGCCGGCGACTCCTCCCACAAATCCGGCTAACAGTTTAGCCTTAAACTTGTACTTGGAGTCTACTTACCTGGTACTGGAAAGCGCTTGCCTGGCGCCACCTGCTGACGACTGTACCTCCGCTGTCTACGGAAATGTCTCGCGGACCTGAGATATGCCATGGTCCGGGTGGACAGTACGCCAATAAGGGGGCAAAAACAACCATTTAGAACTGAATTGCTTTTATTCGTGTCTACATTTATACAGCCAAACAAGAAAATGCTTTTGCCATCTCCACATGCGGGTTCGGAACGTATCTGATGAAGCATGTGGATTTCCACCTGCCTAACCGCTTGATGACGTGGGTAGGCACCCCATGTCGGGAGGCGGCTGAGGCTGCCTCTATGCGGAAGGAGTGCCCTGAATAACGTTTGGGATTCTCCCCTAGCTGCCCGAGGAGTACCCTGACGTGTGTGACGAACTGCTGCGAGGAGAGAGGGGCGACTGGGAAAGGCAGCAACGGCTCGTGCGGAGGTGTCGGTGATAGCTTGGCCATGAGACAGTCCAACACCGAGACGGGGCCAGACAGAAATAACTTGATCCGTGTGGGTGCGCCTACCTGATTGGTTTTACACCGCTCGAGGCTCAACATATAGTGGTCCGGGTAACGGCATAAGTTCCTCTTACGTACTGTAGCGGCTATGGGACTGGAGGACGTAAACTCACTCGGTCTCAGGAAACCATAATAAGCCAAGTAGATGGCAGCTTTTAGAACTAAGCTCTGGGTAACACCGAACGGGGATCCATCCAGCATAGTGGACATGCCCCTGAACAAGTGCCCAGAAATGGGCAACCTGGCGCCCCCGGATTGTGCCCCTGCTTTCTGGATGCCTTTGAGGATAGCCTTGATGGGGTGAGCTGCAAATAAGGACTGTCTGTCTGGGTGAGTTAGGGACAGGAAATGTTGAACCCCCGCCAGATATAGCCGTATCGTACTGTGCGCCAGTTTGAGGTCCGAGTGACAGTAGGCGATAAAAGCTAGTATGTAAGATACGCTGCTGGGCTCGTGAGTGGCGTATTTGCCTTGGAAAGCATTGAAGGCTTTCCACGCCACCTCGTACGCTTTGCGGGTATTGTAGGCAAGGGAGTTGTTGATCAACCTGGCGGCGTCGGACCGGTGTTTCTCTAGTCCAGTACCAGATGCTGGAATATAGGTACTGGTGTGGCAACCGCGTCCGCGTCCAGGTGCTGTTGGAAGAAAGTATTGTATTTAAACCTGGACAAGGCATCAGCCGCTACATTGCAAACACCTGGGATGTAGTAACAGATGACATTGAACTCGTGTTGGAGGGACAGCCATGTCAGCCTACGTAAAAAAGACATGATCTTTAGGGAATTGGATCTGCCTTTATTGATTATATCGGCTGTGGCTTGGTTGTCAGTGTGGAAAATAACTGTGTGGCCTGACCATGACGGGCCCCATGTTTTGGCTGCCGCTACTATGGGGTATATCTCGAATAACGATGACGTTCGAGAAAATTCCCCTATACTCTCCACTTCGACCGGCCAAGGGCTAGCGAACCAGTGGGGGCCAAAAATGGCTGCAAAACCTGTAGACGCTGCTGCATCCGTGCTGCATCCGTGACAACCAGGCTGTGGCTTGGTTGTCAGTGTGGAAAATAACTGTGTGGCCTGACCATGACGGGCCCCATGTTTTGGCTGCCGCTACTATGGGGTATATCTCGAATAACGATGACGTTCGAGAAAATTCCCCTATACTCTCCACTTCGACCGGCCAAGGGCTAGCGAACCAGTGGGGGCCAAAAATGGCTGCAAAACCTGTAGACTCTGCTGCATCCGTGACCACCAGCGGGGAAGAACGGGTGGCATGCGGGATGAACATGGAGATGCCGTTCCAGTCCCGCAGGAACCGGTCCCACATGAGCAGATCGGCACGTCCGGCAGCGTCCATGTGTATGACTGAATCCTGTTCCGGGGCCGCAGGCAACAAAGCCAGCAACCTGGAGATAAATGCCCGACCCTGGGGTATGATCCGCATCGCAAAGTTGAGCATGCCCAACAAGGATTGCAGCGACCTCCTGGTGCATACAGGGGACACCACCAGTGCGTGCAGGACGTCCCAGATCCGGGCCAATTTGTCCGGCGGCAACCTGGCCTGCATGGCAGCTGTGTCCAGAATGACCCCCAGGAAAGGTAACGCTCTGAGGGGGCCCTCGACCTTGCGTGCCGCGACGGGAACCCCAAGCGACCCGAAGGTGTCCAGCAGTATGCCGAGGTCCCGCGGCACCCTGTCAGGGGATTCGATGACCAGAAAGTCATCGAGGTAGTGCAACACCTTCTGACAACGAGCATACTCCTCCAGAATCCAGTGCAGGGCCTGGGCAAACCTATCAAATAGCCATGGTCTGCTCTTGGACCCGAAGGTCAACCTGGTAGCGAAATAATACTGCTCCCTCCATTTGACCCCGTGCCACTGCCACAATGACTGTTGGATAGGCAACAATTTGAAGGCGTCCGAGATGTCCGCCTTGGACAGCCACGAATTCCTGCCTGATCGTAAGATTTGCTGTATGGCCTGGTCCACCGAGGAGTACTTGAGGCCAAATTCCTCCGATGGTATCAGAGCGTTCAAGCTAGGAACGTGTGTGGAATGAGGGGGCGACAAGTCGTAAACTAAACAATATTTATTTGAAAACTTCCCGCACACCAACCCGATGGGGCTGACCCTCCACATGGCAAAGGGGGGTTCCGAAAAAGGCCCGATCATGAAACCCTTATCCAATTCCACCTGAAGCAATGCATCTACTGTGGGAGGGTCTGCCAGAGCCGACCTCAAGTTACCGCACTTGTGGGTCGCCTGTGGCAGCGTGACGAAGCCTGTATGGAAACTGGTGGAAAAACCATCACCCAGAAATTCCGCCAACGATGGATCTGGATGCAAGGACAAAACAGAAACTAAAGCATCCACATCCACCCGGCTTAGTCACGGAGTCTGAGTATTCCTGACCGAGCACGCGGTCCTCGGATGGGCCCTGAAACAGGTGGAACAGATATGCAGCAAGCGACACTGTGGGTAGTTACACGACTTGAAGTTGTAATTACTGCATATCTGGGCCTTGCCCAAGCAACGTATGGGCCTGCCCAACTTGTCGGCCTGAGCAGACGCTGTGCCGGGCGGGTTGGCAGTAGGCGCGGTCGTGGGGCACCAGTTGGCAGTGTGTGCCGATGACTGACATGTAGTGCAGACAGGCGAAGTGAGCCCTGCGAACTGCCTGCAGAACAACTCCGTGTCGATCCTACCCCAGTTGGCCGTAAACTGAAATTGTGCTAAACCTGCTGCTTTGGCCGAAAACGCCCGGTGGTAGTCATAAAAAGCATGGCCACCATACTTGTAGCCCACGTCGACCACAGCATGCAAGTATGCGTCCAGCTCCTCCCTCCGGTTGGGACTCACGGAACATATCACGTCCCGGTAGGTTCCGAACGCCAGAACGAACTCGGGGATGGACAGTTTCCTGTTCAACCTCGGGTCCCTGGCCCTCAAGATGACGGACACCTCTCCGCAAGCATATGCCCTGTTATCGGAGACGTTGTGCGCCGCGATGAGCAGCGAAGCTAAATTCACGTCCTTCCCCTCCAAAATGTCCTTACGCAAATGTACGGGGACGAAGTGTGCCGGCGTGATGTTTAGAGGGGGTGCTAGAAACGTCCTGCACCGCGGCCGCGGGAACAACCGCGGCCTGCCTCTCCAGAGTCTCGGTCCGGTGCTGGAGGTCGTGCAACGAGGTAGTAATAACGTTCAAAGAGGCGTGAATTTGAGTCAATGATGCGACCACGGTCTGCATGGGCACTTGCTGGGAGCTGACACTAGCAGCAATGGGGGGAAACAGCAATCGGAACAGCTCCGCCTTCCTCGCCGTGGCCGGAAAGGGGATACCCTTCTTTTGAAGCTCCAGAGTGAGCTTGGGGATCGTCCAAGCCCTGATGGAAGGCGTGCTCTCACGCTCAGAAGCCCTGGTAGGAGTAGCCAGTAACGAAGCCAGGTCCACACTCTCTGAAACATGAGACATCTCGGTCGGTCCTCACTGTAAAACACGAGAAAAGGCATGACCCCTTGCCGAATGACCTATCGTGTAACCTACAGTGAAACTGAGTAACTTGTGTACGTGCGTGGCCCTAAGCTGGGCTCCGCCAGGACAACGCGGGGAGCCACTGTCTGCGACTGCTCGCTTACTGTCCGTGGGGCCACCGCCAGACCAGATGGCTGGGTGATCCGTCAGTAAGCGTAAATGCATGTAACGCGATGACGTATGAATGAGGCTGAGGTGCTAACGTGCACTAGAAGCTTTAGTCCCCAGACCCTCGAACAATGTACAGTAATTGGACGCCCACCGGCCACCTCAAAGGAAAAGACGTAGTGTGTTGCGTAGGGCTGGGGCTGCGTGATGCCCTGAAACGTTTGAAAAGCAGCCGGATGTGGCACCGGAAATGTAGTGTAGGATGCAGCCAGAGTACGTCCGCCAGTGCCACTGCTCCCAACCAGTGAATGTGACGGCCGTCGGGCGCGGCCACCCAAGTCATGGAGTGGGGGACCGCCGGCCGCAGTGACAAAATTCTTTCAAGAACCAGGTGCGTGTGACCGGGGTGCTGTGGTGTGAGGCACCCGATGTATCCGGCACCTGCGGTGAACGCCACGTGAAACCACAGAGCTGCGTGACTCGTGCGTGCGTCTGAGGGCGCCGGAATGCGTGTGGTGCTGCCCTGCGAACACCCGTGCCCTGCGACGCCCGTTGTCGGACTCCACCGCCGGGTGGTCTCCCGGCTACCTGCGTTCGCCGCAGTCCCATGCCCCCCCCCACACGTGCAAGCCACTCGAGTGTAGGAAACACCCAGCATGTGCCAGCCACCATAACAATAAGCCCCGCACAAGACCCCGGCGTGCATCCAATGACGCTGGTCTGGTGAATACAGGAAGTGAATGCATACACAATATACATGTAACAATGGTACTGTCTGCGGGGGGCAACCGACATGCAGTGGCTATGGAGTGTGACGCACATGCCGGATACTGAGGATGAAAGAGCCAGGGACAGAAAAGGAGGGGGGGCTATGCAGGGGAGAGGAGACAGGAGGAAGCCTGCCCCAAACTGTGTGCCCACGCCTCCATCACATGACAGCCCTCAGTGGGAAGTCAGGGGCAAAGCAGGCAGCCAGGCTGAGGCAGTGGGAGTCACTGCAGAAGTCCAGGGGGATGGCACGGTCAAGTGTGCGAACGATTAGATTAAAAATCTTGTGTGTGGGGACAGCCATGAGAAACATCTTAAATCAGAGATCAGGCTTCAATGCCTAAACAGTAAGGCCTTGTTCACACCAAATGCAGAGCAGATCCGGTCAGGTTTCTGCACACACATGCTAGTCTTTTAGATGCGTTTTTGACGCGTTTTCGGCTAAGTTTAAAATGGGCTTTCAGTGCGTTCCAGGCATTTGCATGCGTTTTTGATGCGTTTGCAGATCCAGAGCAGGTAAAATAGGGCCTGCTGCGGTTTTTCCACCTGCTCTGGAACTGCACGCTGTGATGTGATCTGGAGCAAAAAATACCATTGGAATACATTGGACGCAGTTTTGATCCGGTCTGCAACTGCTCTGCTCTGCACCTGCTCTGCGCTTGGTGTGAACAAGGCCTAAAGGTGCCCATACACCTTACAATTTATCTGCAGATTTTCTGTGGTCAGATGGAAAACGTGCAACAGATTGGCCCAGGTGGAGATTACTCCATCCACACAGTTAAGTGTAGATGGAGGAATCTGTTGCACCTTTTCCATCTGACCATAGAAAATCTGCAGATAATTGTAAGGTGTATGGCCAGCTTAACAATCAAAAGCCAGAGACTTTTAATTAATCCCTATTTCAAAATAGTCGTTAAAACATTCCAGGTTACAGGACCTTTGACAGAACACAGGCCCAGTGTCTTTAAATCCCATTAGCAGGGTCTTTAAGCAGAGCCTGTTAATAGTCATCATAAAACTTCATTAATTTAATGGAATCAGATCACCTGTCTGTTATGTGATTACAAAGTACACATCTGTGTAAGTGGTATTAGTGACCTATACTTACATACAGATGAGCTGCCCAGAGTTAGGTCTCATACAATTTCCATAGCCCCAGCTATGATTGAGCTAGGTTAATGACAAGTGTTTACATTTTGTAACAATATTGTGTTACTTTGCTTTCATTTGAGATATAAGTGCAGAGAAGCCAGAGAGCGGTAAATGACAGCTCTCCTGCTTGTTGGGTTTCATATCCGAATTTCGTTATTAAACATTCAAATTCGTTCAGATTCTTTATTTCTCTCATTCGGAAATTCGGTTGCATCCGAATTTACAGAAATTCTTATGAATTTCAACTTGGAACTAAACGAATTGCACGTGTCTAGAACACTACAATCACTTTTTTTGACAGTAATGACAGTTAGGGACAGGAAGGCATATAGTTCTCCCAGGATTTAGAGCCAGAGATTTAGAGAGGCTGCCACTGCTGTCCTACTGAAAATGCTAGTTGCATGGCTATATCTGGCTTCAATATTTTCTGAGTCACTGACTTGGAACAAATATACAGCCAATGAAGACAATCCATGAGGTGCATACTTGTTTCTGTATCAGTGACGCAGAAAGTATTGAAGCCATTGGATCAACATGATAGCACCCAACCATGATTTTCTAAATCTTAAAAAAAAAAAAGATTTCTCTGTGTTTGATCATGGTGTCGGTGCTGTAGACATGATTTTACATATTTTAACCCCCTGCTCTTTTAATAGACTCAGTGGCTTTGCTAGGCGTCTGCCCAGAACTTGAGATCAAATTACAAATATCCCCTACGACGGTATTATATTTAAAAGAGAACTATGGCCAAACCTTTTTTGGCATAAGTTCTCTTTTGGATCACAGGGGGACATTTACTAATGTTCTCCTGTGAACCCAAACTCAGCATATAGTGGGCTATTGCCCACTATATGCTGACAGTGCAGAGCCATGCTGCAGTCGGCATCCGCCCTGCTGCCTGATTGACAGCTAAACCTGCCTCTCTAGAGGCAGGGGCAGCTGCGTACACCCTTCCTCCATCTGTCCCCCCAGTCAGCGCTGGAGGAAAGGAAAGGAGAGTGAGGAATCCCTGCAGGGAGTGGTGACTGACGGTCACCACTCTCTGCAGCAAGTACATCATGAATTGAGCAATCAGTGGTCTGTGATTTCTCCTTTCTCGATCAATAGAGCCGCAGCTGCAGTGTCACGTGTTGGCTCTAACTATGGGGATGAGTGTCAGTGGCGTCACAAGGGGGGTGCGGCACGCACCCGGGTGACACCATTGGAGGGGTGACACCAAAATGACTCATGGACCGAACGCCCAACAGTATCAGGAGAGAGGAGGGGACCCGGCAGCATAACTTATCCCGCCGGGTGACTGTCCCCTCCTCTCTCTGCCGGCGTCCATCACCAAGAGGGCCGCCGGCAGGTATCAGAATACTGCTGCGCGTGCGCGATGACGTCATCACGCACGCCCGTGGTGGCGTCACACGCATGCACAGTGACGTCTCAGCGGGGTGACACTCGGTTACCGTTCCGGGTGTCACCCAGCTTCGGGACGCTCCTGATGAGAGCAATTCCCTCTCCTCGTAGTTCTCCTTTAATGCACTAGGAGCTTCATCTTTGAAAAGATACTTGCACAGGGTGTTACACATTTCAACCTTTCAAAGTGTGAAATAGCCAGACACCCCAACTCTTTTTGAGTCTCCCGCTATTAGATAGCGGCTGCCCGGGAGAGAAATATTTTCTCCCGGAAAGGTTTACTCTGCTTGATCTAGTAGAGTAAAGCTTTGCCTGCTGTTTTTTTCCCGGCCACCGTCGGAGTAAAGAAAAAAAAGACAGCATAGAAATGAATTGCTTGATTGCTATTGGCTATTTGAATTTGCAATAGCCAATAGCAGACTAGCTATTGCACCCGCCCACTGCTGCTGTCTATCAGCAGAGGTGGACCTGAAGTTCTCCAGCAGCTTTAAGAACATAAAAAAAAAAAAAAAAGCCAGCAGATTGCACGGGAAGCAATAGCTTCTTTGCTATCTGCCATAATTTCAGGAGGGTGCGCCTCCTGAAATTACTTTTTTTCAGGTTGGGATCCCTGAATAGGACACCTTTTATCTACATTATGTTTAGTTACGGGCCATTCCATGCAGCACTACCAGTGACAATTTCCATAATGAAAGAGAAATTGGTCAGGATTTGCTTGGACTCTTTGGGATAAAAGGAATAGGGCCTAATAACATCTATGGTGTTCCCTTGTAGTGGTTCAAGGAAGTCTGTAGATTCTTCTTGGCACAAGCAATGCTTTTGATTGCATTCAGAAATGGAAATTCTCTGCACACTGAGCATTGATGATTGTTCTTTTTTTGTCTTTGTATTTAAGGGAACAAAGCTTTCATTGCCGGAGTACTTAATCTGTTCTTCCACCAAGTAGGGGAGAAAAACCTGCAGTAAGGATAAGCAGACTGACCATCATATGGCACTGGTAACGCTGCAATTATATACCTCCCAACTTTCTGAAACAGGGATGAGTGACACCTTTATCCACTGATGCTTCTTTTCATTCTACTAGCATTCATTAATAGCAAACCAACCTCTCTAGAGCATGTCCCAGTATTATCTTTTGTTTGTCTTCTACCATAGCAAGAAACAGCTTTTACTACACCTATGACATCATCAAGTTCTTGCTGGGAGGTCAGTTACTAATGATTTCGGTGCAGAAAAGGCACTGTAATTTCATCTCAAAGAGCAGCACACCAAATTTCTGGCTAGCAGGTATTTTTCTGTACTTGCAGTGTTTTTTAAGCATGGGGAAATGCTATAGCAGCGATGTGCTGTATATATTATTTACTCTCTGAATTACACTTTAAATTGTACGTTTATTTATAGAGGTCTGTACATTAGTTCACTGATGTGTTAGGTGTGCACTGAAAAAAGTAGGACATGATGTGTTTTTCTGTAGTGAAGAGCTCAGATGCACTGTAACACATGAAAAGCACTGAAATGCATGTTTACAATGCATTAGAGCACCACAAGGTAAGACACACATGTGCATGATAAGGCAAGCATATCATATGCAGGTAGACAGCATAGTCATATGAACAAAGCAAGCGCATTTAGATTTCTGCCGTCTTGCCTATTTGTATGTAGATGGGAACATATAGCAGGCAGGTGATTAATTGGTACAAGGGTGTAAGAGGCCGTGCCTGATCTCCCTATCTTTTATTTGAGGCATGTTTAGCAGGGAGAAAGCAGCAAGCGTGCATCAGGAGCTCATGGCTGCTATCAGAAGCTGAGAACTGAATTCTGGCTTCTGCTGGCAGAGCTCCCCAGAGAAATGTTGCTTTCACAGGCTGACTATGAGTGTATTGTGCTGCCCTGGCCTCACATGACTGCAGGAACGTCTCCTCCTGTCCCCCATTGATTTGAAGACTATTGTTTGAGCTCTATGATAAATGGGAAGCTCGTGCTCATACATTGTGAATCCAATTAAACTGTCAGTTTAGCTGCACAGTTTACCAGCGTTTCATTCCATGGACATATCGCAACAAGAGCGGGATCGCTACAGCTGTTGGGATGTGTTCTATCTGCTAGATTCTTCCTTGATGTGGCATAAAATCCACTTGTCAAATGAAAGTCAGGCTGGATTGTATCACGGTGGCTCAGTGGGTATGCCTTCATTCATAGGGAGGAGTGGCACTGAGCATGAAGATTGTAATGTTTTTCAAAGAATGATTGATATAATCCATTCTCGGCAGCATGGTTGTATTGGGTGGAACAATATAGAGTTACAATATACATACAGAAATATAAAGGGTTTGAGTGACATCAGCATTGGCTATACAATTCTCAATTATAGCTGCTGTCTCTGGGTATTGCCACAGGCCTGAACTGCAAGCGTTCCTCTTATCTGACACACTGGATGTAGCCATTAGGTGCCCTATTCGATTTGCAGTTTACCAGCAAAACAGAGACATGCCAGTGTCTTGAAATATCATAGATGGATTTGGAAATTGGCCTTTCTGGCCAGATGGTCCTGGCCAGAGTATCGCAGGTTGCTATGAGCCAGGCAGGGAGTTGAATAAGGACCATACACATCTCCCTGGCCAGCTCTTAGCAACCTGGGACTCTCTGGCTGGCATCCTGCCCAGCTACTGGTAACCAGTGACGCCTTGTCTGGACCTCAGCTCCAAACTAACTTTAAATATTGTTATTCATGTGTTTTTGCTTCCCTACATGTTGGACCTCCTGTTGCAGTTGTATAGCCATACTTCCCAACCATGTGAAATGAGAAAGAGGAACACCTTCCAGCAAAATTGCAGCAATGTATTAAAGCTGGAGCTGCAGAATCTGGAGCAGTTGCCCGTCAGCCAATCAACCAATCAGCTTCCCTCTTCAGTAAAGCTTTAAAAATAAAACAGAGAAACTGACTGGTTGCCATTGTCAACTGCTCCAGATTCTCTCTGCTCACGTTTTTCTAAATTCCGCTCAATGCATTTAGGCGATGGACACACCCCTGCCATGCCCCCAGTTGTGAGTTTATATGTCACAAATGATTGGTTAAGCCCAGAATTGTTTTTTTTTTCATTATACAGATATTCCTCGCTTTACGACTTACCTGTTTTGCAACCACTCGCACTTACGACCGACCTCTGACCTTACGTGCGGGAACGTGGCAGCGGCCGTGTGACGCCTTGCCGACAGAAGTGCTGTACTTCACTGCGGGTTCACTGTTCTTCACTGCGGGTCTCGTGAGTATTTTATTGCCCGATGTACAGTACACTGTTTAGTACTGTACATCTGCAACACTATACAGTACTGTACTAATGCAGTACAGTACTGTATAGAGTTCCTCACTTAACGACCAATTCGTTTAACGACCTGGCCGTAGGAGCGGAACTCGGTCGTTAAGTGAGGAATACCTGTACTGCCTTTTCAGGATAGCTAACAAGATAATTAGGTGTAGTATGAAGGTTTTAGTTCAGAATAACACTTTTTGGTAGTTAAATTGAACTTTTTTGTGGATATCTGTGCAGCAGACCAAAAAGAAGGACAACTGAGAAGAAAAGAAGGACAGAAGGATTTGGTTCAAAATGATGGACAGTTGGGATGTATGCTATAGCTGCTACTTCTCCAACCAGAAGGTTGTATAGCTTTTGCACTATCAAGGTTCACATTTTACTCTACGGAATTACTCTGCATCAAGTGGGCTGCACCATCTCTGCATCTCGCCATCATATTCCTTCTGACCTAATTAACACCTCATCTAAATAAGTAAACAACAACAAACAACGCACAGCTTTGATGTGACACTCTGCTGTTGCCGAAAGGTACAGTGAATACATGGTTTTAAAGCTAGGTATCTATGTCCACCTACAGTATATAATATTTAAATCTGTATGACTCATACATAATACAACAAACACACATATGAAATGTTGAATTTTTTACATGTTCATTTGCTCTTATAGGGGGAGATAGAAATGTTAAGCTAAGTTGCCTATATAGAAAATTTCTAATCAATTTATTTGTCACAACTAATATACAATGCCTGTCCAAAACAAGTCACCGCCTGGATTTAGCTAAGCAAATAAATAAGAGTTCTCCATTGGATAATAGGTCTAGGATCAGCAAAAAAATTAGGTCAGCTGCTTACCTGAATATACTGTGTGTTGTGTCCGGTGCAGTCAGAAAAAATAGTGCATGCAGCATTTTTTCTGACTGCACAGGACCGAAACGCAGGCACTCATGTGCCACGCGTTCCGATGCGGGCTATCGCATTGCGGCCGGAGGGTGTGACTGCGGTGCCATTGACTTCAATGCACTGCCACGCCCCTTGCTCCCCAAAACAAAGTGAGCCGGACTGGAATGCGATCCAGTGCGTTCAGGCCCGATTGATGCCGGAACGCACTTGATGGCATTCCAGGCCGGTGTGAACTAGCCCTTAAGGTGCCCGAGTAAAATGATTGATTCACTTCTATGCCACTAGAAAAGAAACTACCGGGAATTTTCTTTGCATGCAGTAGCTGAATGTTGCAGTGAAGAAGCGAATGATAGTTAAGCATGTGCTCCTGGGGAGGGGCCATTAAAGCAAACCTGTTTTCTTGGTTGTACAGCACAGGATACAGGTAGGTAATTCTTAAATGGATGGGTTATGCAGCTACCTTCAGGTGATTGGACACTGGCAAAACAAAGCTGTTAGGAGGGCCCTCTATAATCTATCCCACTCTTAGCCTGCCTCAGTTTTTGATAGTGTCCTTAGGTCTCTCTGCTAAGAGGGAAGCACATTCTTTTTTTCTGCACTTTCTACTGGAGATTCTTCTAACAGGTTTCCCTGAAATCTGCTCACAGACACTCCCTAACAGCAGCTATCAAGATAGGTTCTGTTCTCGGCAGAGCCTTGGTGGACTGTACTCAAGACCTGCACATCAGGGCTAGCCTGTAATCGAGACCTCCTTTGCCAATGATTAGTAGTCCACCTGTTTCTCAGTTGCTGGCTTTGATGACCTGGCTATTGAAGGCCAGGTCCTGAAGAGGCTTGTCATCCCTACGGTTCTGAAAGCTACCTTAGCACATGAAAGTCTTGGGCAAAGTGAGGAAGTTGCACGCTAGCAAGTACTCCGTGAAGTGCATCATATCTTTCTTCCAGTCTGGCCTAAACCAGTGTTTAGCCTTGAGTACTATCTTGCATCTTGCTCTCTAGATAATGGCTTTTGTACAGGGGGTTGCTCATGTCGGGTCTACTTTCTTCCTAAGGTGGTCTCTGCCTTCCACCTTAACCAGGACATTGTTCTACCTTCATTATGTCCTGGTATGTCATTATGTCCTGCTCCTAAACATGGAAATGTCTTTCCACTGTATGGATGTGTTTTGGGTTGTTCATGTTTACCTTTCTGCTACTGCTTCCATCAGCAAGTCTGACTTCCTCTTCATTCCTGATGGTCCTCATATGGGGCAGCCAGCTACTCGTTCCATTATCAGTAGGGTAGATTAGGGAAACTATCACTCATGAGTTGGAAGGTAATGTTTCTCCCCTTTCTTGTAAAGGATCACTCTTTTAGGAGTGTTAGTGATTCTTGGGCCTTCCGGCATCAGACTTTGGTATCTAAAATCTGTAAGGCTGCCACCTGTTCACACTTTTGCCAAGTTTTACTAGGAAGACGTTCAGGCCTCTGCCGTTGCTAGGTTCCACTGCAAGGTACTTTAGGAGACCCTTTCACTTGTAGGCACCTTCTGTTATACTTCACTGTTGCGGTTGGTTCTTGCTGTTTTTATGAGCCTGTTAGCTGTGGTTTGCTGTGCTGCCTGCCCCTCTGTCGGACTGCTTTTGGATATCCCATTGATTAAAGAATTAACTTCCTGTGATGTATGCTCAAGAAAAAAGAATTCTTGACTTACCTATTAAATCTGTTTCTTGGAGGGCATCCTCCAAATCATCAAGCCCTTCCGCTACACTAAATGATACTTGACCAATGCTTTGTCAAGTGCCTCGGGGGTCCTGCAGCTAGGCCAAGACTGACGGCCTCTCTGAGAGGCATGTATTGGAGTAAGATGAATACTGCTTGATTACACTGTCTGAATACTAGTTTATAGTGGGAGTACTGTTAGTATTGTTCAGAATGCTCCATCTACTATGCATATGTTCCTTGAAGGATCGTTATGGATGGAATTAACCACTGCGTGGTATACTTATTCCTTTGAAGTGATGACGCTTGTTGTAGAAATTTAAACATTGCTAAAAAAAGTTAATAAAATTGTTTTTGAAAAAAAAAATCGGTTTCTTGGAGTATACTATAGGACAGGGCTCAGGGTGGAAATTTGGGTCTCCAAGTACCGGCTC
>NW_017307058.1:268125-355835 GCF_000935625.1 Nanorana parkeri | reverse complement strand
GGAGGTGTAACCTTGTTGAGCAGTGTATTATTGTGCTTTAAGCTGCCCATACACCTTACAACCATCGCACGACTTTCGGTATGCGATGGTTGTAAGGTCTTTAAAATCTCGTACGATCTGCCCCTCTTGTACAAGTAGATCGTACTTGCAATCATCGCTGAGGGGAGGGCTTCCGATGATTGCAGTGCTGAGTGGGCAGTGTGCGCTTGCGCACACTGGCCCCTGCGGCATTCGTCTTCCAACCACGCCACCAACCCGCAACAAATCGTACGATTTTCGGCAGGTTTTCCAGCGTGCTTGGAAGACGAAAGTCGTGCGACCTCACAGTAGAAGCAAAACAGCAGAAAGGCATCATGGCACACTCACAGTAGAAGCAGTCGTACGCTGCCCATATACCTGCCGATTATCGTACGAATGCGGGATCACCCGCGATTATCGTACGATAATCGCGGGTGATCCCGCATTCGTACGATAATCGGCAGGTATATGGGCAGCGTACGACTGCTTCTACTGTGAGTGTGCCATGATGCCTTTCTGCTGTTTTACTGTTCAAAGCCCATTTCGTGTGCACCTTACTGTATAACTGGTAACAAATTGTTGAGTGCGTTTGTCGTTTGTTTTCCTCACAGTAGAAGCAGTCGTACGCTGCCCATATACCTGCCGATTATCGTACGAATGCGGGATCACCCGCGATTATCGTACGATAATCAGCAGGTGTATGGACACCTTTAGTGTATATGTATATTAGCCCCCATTCACACCTACAGTATATTGCAGGTGTGATTAGAGATTCCTGTGTCAGGAACTTGTGTTTTCCTGCAGCAGGAATCACTAATCTGGCGTTTACAAGCGGCAACTATCATAAGATAAGAATTATCATAAGATTATTTAAGAGGGTGTGTTTAAGGGCGGAGTTAAGGCCAGGGCAGGGTAAGAGTTAGGTGGGGCAACTGGTGGCTAGTGACTCTTAAGGCCTGGCTAGTAGCTCAGGACTTTAAATTTTGAGCCCTTCTATAGGACACAGGCCCACACTCATCCCCACCACCATCCTATGTGATTCCACCTTGTACAGCTTGCTACGAAACTGAGGCAGTGTATTATTGGTATGGGGTATACTGGTATGGCCTTACAGCTTTGATTTGCCAGTGTCCAATCAACAGAAGGTAGCTGTATACCCCATCAGTTCCAAGAAACAGATTTTACAGGTAAGACAAAATTCTGTTATGTTTGCCCTGCCTGGGCAAACCTCAGGTAAGCTTTAGTTTAGTTTTGTTTTTCTATCCCCAACTAATAAAGCTAATACTGTATGCGTGGCCACTCTTTTTATATCATAGCAGTGGTAAGCCCTTATGATGCAGTTGTATGTTTGAATGACCTGCTCCATGAATGCTGTGCTGCCAATCAACAGGATGTAGTGGGGTTGCTTATTATACACACATAATTAGTGCAAGCATTAGGCAGTGGTTCACATATTAGCATCTCCTCCACTGAAAACAGGTAAAAGTGTTAACGTGATATATTAAGTGATTTCAGTAGATCTTCATTTTAGAGCAATATCCTGCTCTCTAATTAGTCCAGGGTTGTTCTTTGAAATGTTGCCTACATCTAAGACCTTGTTTGTTGGCTGCATTTATTAGACTTTCCTTTGCTTCCTATCAAACCAGAGAATCTCCATGGACTCAGCAGTCTGAAGACATTTTTCAAAGGTCACATGTATTTATAATATGCACACCGTTCTATCCTGTAAAAACAAAAGAAAGCACCAATTATTTAGACAGTCCCTTGGGTAGCAGTCAGATGGGCATGCTGCTGTGATAACACAGCAGTGCTTCAGCATATTCCCAGCTAAAGCGAGGTTATATTGTTTCTAACTCATGAATATTTTACAACATTGGTGATACCATTGTGAACAGTTTGTAAACCACGCACATTAGTAAACACTATCGCCAATAGATCTTTGCTTTGATTACGCTGCCCAATAGTAGATTAAATTCTGCGGTGTTTAGATATAGAAATGAATTTGATATTTTCTTTGTTGTTCTCATTATCATCTTTATCTATATTACAAGGAAGCCGAATGAGCGAACATTCTTTAAAATGACACAGCATCCGAGTTTCCATCATACAAAGCTACATTAGCGATATAGTCCTAAGGGTGAGTCGGGCTTCGCTTGGGTTCCCTGCATCACATCAGAAGCATGTTTTTCACTCCCTGAATTGTACTGTATCTAATTGTCAACCTGTCCATGATTCGACCATAAGCTGCATTCACTCGCTCTCTGTGATATCAAGGACTGAACATTGTACAGTAGTATGTTCTGTGGGGATTTGCTATGGGACCCTTGATATAGCTCATCTGCTCCTGAAGGCATGTTCTGCAATTTTGAAAATGGACCTCTTGGCTCTCAAAGCATATCTGAACGCCAAAACAGAAATGTAATATATTGCAGCTTACAAGTCCTCAGAAGTGGTGGCTGCATTAATTTTCTTTTTTTAGGCTTCTACATCCTTTTACAGGAATATTATTATTAGTGTTATTTATTGTTATTTTTAATAATAATACTTTTTAATAATAATACTATTCCTAGTACTATGATTTAAAGTACTATTTATTCCATTATTTTCATATAATAAATGTTTGAGGTTTGATAAACAATTTAGAACTTCATGAGAGGGGTCAATGTGTTGAAGAGTTTGGGTACCCTTAGCAAAGGATCAAAATAATATTTTTAACAATGTTCCTGCATTTTTACACAATTTTTAGATAGATCACCATCAGTGATTGACAGGTTCACTGTAAGTAAACAAATCCTAGATTTCTCATTCAGACAAGCATATCGGAATATGTGGTATTATTGGTGATACTGGCAGCATTAAAATCTGTGAAGAGTGGGGACAAGGAACAGTCATCAAGGACTCAGCTTTCCATGTTGTCATTGGAAGTACCACCTCTCCCCTTTGTCTGCATACACATAATAACAGCGGCCTTGTTGCCTTCATAACAGCAGTTATCAGGTGAGGAAATGCTGACCACTGTTTATTTTTCTTGGTTTTTCTTATAGGCTGTTTATTGATTTTGCAGGTATTTAAACGCTTATGATTTCCTACATAGCAGATAGTTTCCGCCTGTAATGACCGTAATGTGACTGTAAAAATACGGTATCTGGAGAGTTATGGGCTGTTTTTAACTTTCAGCTTTATTATGGCACTATAAAAATGTGCCATTATTACTGTATATAACCAATTGTATGCTAATGTTAGAAGAGGGGCATTAAAGAAGAACTCCGAATGGTCAGTGGTATAGAGACTGCAATTAAGGATATTTTACATTGCTAAATATGTCTGTGAAGGTTCTCATTTATCCAGGTCATGGTTTCTCTGTAGAAATCCGACTAGCTTTTTAGAACTGAGAAAGCTATTCAAATTACTAGCGAAACATCTTCAAGAAAAATACAGCAAGTCCAATTGTTTTGATTTATTTTCGACAGATATATTCACAGCAGATGAGCTGGCATCCGTTTTTCAACGCTACAACATTTGCACCTCGGCATGCAGACGCTTCTACAAACATTTGTGAAATAATGGGTCGCTCTCAGGAGCTCAGTGAATTCAAGCGTGTTACCGTGATACGTTGCCACCTGTGCAATAAGTCCATCAGTGAAATTTCCTTGCTACTAAATATTCCACGGTCACCTGTTAGTGGCATTATAACAAAGTGGAAGCAACTGGGAACAACAGCAACTAAGTCACAAAGTGTAGGCCATGTAAAATGACAGAGCGGGGTCAGCACATGCTGAAGCGCACAGTGCGCAGAAGTCGCCAACTGTCAGAGTCAATAGCTACAGACCTCCAAACTTCGTGTGGCCTTCAGATTGGCACAACAACAGTACGTAGAGAGCTTCATGGAATGGGTTTCCATGGCCGAGCAGCTGCACCCAAGCCTTACATCACCAAGTGCAATACAAAGCGTCGGATGCAGTGGTGTAAAGCACGCCGCCACTCGACTCTAGAGAAGTGGAGACGTGTTCTCTGGAGTGACCAATCACGCTTCTCTGTCTGGCAATCCGATGGACATGTCTGGGTTTGGTGGTTGCCAGGAGAACGGTACTTGCCTGACTGCATTGTGCCAAGTGTACAGTTTGGTGAAGGTGGGATTATGGTGTGGGGTTGTTTTTCAGGGGTTGGGCTTGGCCCCTTAGTTCCAGTGAAGGGAACACATAAGGCATCAGCATAACAAGACATGTCTAGCAATTTCATGCTCCCAACTTTGTGGGAACAGTTTGGGAATGGCCCCTTCCTGTTCCAACATGACTGCGCATTATTGCACAAAGCAAGATCCATAAAGACATGGATGAGCGAGTTTGGGGTGGAGGAACTTGAGTGGCCGGCACAGAGTCCTGACCTCACCTGATAGAACACCTTTGGGATGAATTAGAGCGGAGACTGCGAGCCAGGCATTCTCGTCCAACATCAGTACCTGACCTCACAAATGCACTTCTGGAAGAATGGTCAAACATTCCCATAGACACACTCCTAAACCTTGTGGACGCCTTCCCAGAAGAGTTGAAGCTGTTATAGCTGCAAAGGGTGGGCCAACTCAATATTGAACCCTACGGACTAAGACTGGGATGCCATTAAAATTCATGTGCGTGTAAAGGCCGGCGACCCAATACTTTTGGCAATATAGTGTACATTAGTTGCATATAAAAATACATTTGAAGATGTATAATACACAGCTGCATTATTTGTGTCTTTTATATCTGGCTGGAGTTCAGCTTTAATGAAAGGCCTATCTACCCATTAGTAGGAGGACAATCCTGCAACCTACAATTGAAAAATTGTTGCATTTTAAAGCCATATATTAACAGTTTTGAAGGAACATTAATAATGGCCTCAAACTGGATATAGAATTGCCTATGTACTATAGACCTGCTTCCCCAAAGTTAAATTAATTAAACTTAATGTATTTTAATGAGTATATTGGCATTTGTTTGCCTGCAGGAAATTACTTTTTTTTAATCTACATGAATTACCTGCTGGAAAATTACAGCTAGCCGAACTTTAGTAGACATGTATTGCCATTTCAGTGTTTTTTTTAGGGAACTATGTAAAAGAGATAAGATATATAAAGAATAATGTTACCTACATGCATTGATGTTATAGAAAACTTTGGGGCTGATGTGTAAACCTTCTACCCAGAGTATAGCTGGGCGAATGCCGTTCATACAGCATTCCTCCGCTAGATGGAGCCAAAGAGCATAGGATTTTCTAATGCTTAATGTTAAATACATGCTAAGTACTGTGCAAATGCAATTAAAGGTATTTAATAGATCCCACTCTTCCTCCTGATAATGCTTTTATTCTCATGAGGCTGGCACCATGTTTGTTTAGGTGTATTTCAGGGTCAGCACCCACATTTTATACCAAGAAGCTGGACCAGAAAGGACAAAACTGTGTAAATTCCAGCGCATATGCTCTTGGGTGTCTATATAGCTTAGCCACCCTGCTGATGTCTCTCAGTCAAGACTTATAATCCATGTACCCATCGCACTCCTGACCACTGCTCCATTAAGATAAAGTGGGTGCAACGGTAATCGACGGATGGCCGCCGTCCCTGTGATACGAAGACTATGGATACCGGCACTCCAATAGTAGATAGAATATGTCTATTTATTGACGTGCATGCAACAAGAGCATAACACACTCGGTGCAACGTTTCGGGGTTGGGTAGGTTCCCCTTCATCAGGCATAACAAGTGATGATATTCTATCTACTATTGGAGGGCCGGTATCCATATTCTTCGTATCTCAGTTAAGACTATCCCTTTAATGAGGCAGCCTGAGGAGGTTGACTCAGGTAGCATCTCATTGGGTCACATAGTGGGGGGCAGCAGGTGTTCACACCAACCCGGTGCGTTGCGGCATGATTCGGTGCCGGAGCACACTGGATCGCATCCCGGCCAGCTCATCCTCGACGGAAGGGGCATGACAGTGCCCTGAAGTCAATGGCACCACAGACGCTCCCCCCAGCCGCAGTGAGATCGCCCGCTTCAGAACGCAAGGCACATCAATGCCTGCGTTCCGGTCTGGTGTGATCAGAGAGAATGCTGCATGCACTATTTTTTGCATGTGATGTATGATTCTTTAATGATCAAGGTGGAGTTCTAGCTAGGTCAGATCTCAAGCTTCAATCCTGCAGCTCTGTCTCATCTTCTCAAACAAATGGTTATGATCTTACTTCCTGCCTTCCTCCATTTCCAGCCAACATCACTTCCTGTTTAAACGGTCCTTTCAAATGAACAAGATCATTAACATTCAAATAGAGGAAGCCCAGCTACGGACTGAAACACAGTTACCCCTTTAAATTCCAGATGGTTACAATGATATTCCTTATTTGCTATAAAAAATTTCCAAAGCAACACAACCTCTTTCTTTCTAAGAGACTATTTTCCATCAATTGTCCTTCTGCATGATGTACAGAATGTTCTGGGACTATAATGGATAGATAGCAATGTATTTTTTTTCTGGTACTGGTCATGACGTGTGGAAGTGTGAAATATATGAACCATTGTAAACACTGCATACACTGCTTGTGTGGTAGCCCAGGCCTTCTACCGTTTGTACATTTAGTTTCCCTGGTAACAAAGCTCAGAAAAGTCTCCTTGACAAAGAGAAGTCTGAAAAAAATCACTATACATGAGTGCAGATGTTCACAAGGAGAAGTGCTTTATATCATTCATTTAATATTACACTGAGTCAGAATGGCATAATTTGAGGTAATAACATCCTGCTTACTTTAAACACACCAACCATTCTGTATGCAAAGTGGGGGCACCGCCAATGGCAACCCGTTTCTAGGGAAGATTTATGGAATAAGGAAATTGAATAAATAAATAAATATTACTACGTTTCTTTAAGAAAACAGCAAGACAAAAGCATTGGTGTAGGCCCAGAGAGACCGCAGTCTCTACTCCACAGGGGCTTCAAAGCAGAGGAGGACCCATCTGGGTTATTAGCACCATAATTCCTAAGAATTAACTTGTATCGTTTAGGTCAGGGGTGGTCAACTTTCTATATATATGAGGCCTCAAGTGTGGCCCCTTACATCACCAAAGGGCCTTCAATCTACCATGAATGCTGATGCTAGACTCATCCACCTTATCAACTGTTCAGTGGCTGCCACCCCTCTCTGCCAATCACTCCACTAGCTTCTAATAACCCAACATAAAAAAATCAAAATACTAGCAACAACATACAAAGCCATCCCTAACTCTACGTCTATAACCTCATCTTAAATCATCACCCAAACTGTCCATTCCACACCTCCCAAGACCTCCTGCTCTCTAGTCCCTTGTCACCCCCTCCCATGCTCACCTCCAGGAGTTCTCCAGAGCCTCTCTCATCCTCTGGAATGTCCTACCCCAATCTGTTTGGCTGTCTCCTACTCTGTCTGCCTTTAGGCAATCTCTAAAAAAATAATATCTTCAGGGAAGCCAATCCCGCCTCTTCCTAAATGCTATACTTCTACGTCGTCCAACAGCTCTTCCCTCACAGTTATTTGCTTTTGTAACACTTTCCCCTCCTTTTAGATTGTAAGCCCTTAAGTGCCTTCCGAATCCTCTTGAATTGCATTGTAGGGAACACGTTCAACCCGAGCTCCTCTGAACACAGTAGCAGCTCCTACAGAAATGAAAGAAAACTCCTTGTGCTGCCATCCAATCAGCTGGTGCCAGGGAGTTCCTCACTCACAGCTCAACATAAGCAAAGTGGCGGGGTGCAGACATCATTGACCTTATATGGCCACATGGCTATATTTGGTCAATTACATTTACTTATGGCCATATAGTAATATAAAGGTAAATTTTGTCACTGCACCCCGCCACTTTGTTTATGTGCAGATGAGGGGCAGGGGGGGCCATGGCAATTTCTTCTTTGGAGGAGCTCAGGTTTGGACTCAAGCACATGCCTATTGTATTAAAAAACAAAAAAATAAGAAGAAATAATTGAATAAAAAAATAAAAAGTCTCTATAAGACTCTATACATGGGACTACTGGGAAACACAGCACTTACAAATAATTGCTTTTGCATTTGTGCTCCCTACAGGCTCCTTATAAATTACTTGTGCCACATCTGATATTTGGAGTGGCCAAACCCTCACTAGGGTCAGTGGCACAAAAACAGGTCCAGTATGCAAAATAGTTACCCACAGCAACCAATCAGAACTCATCTTTTATTGCTCTCACTATTAAAATGCAGACGTGTTCCATCTTTGCTTCATCAGCAGCAGTAAGGAGCTTACACTGTATATTGGATGAAAAACTCCAACCCACCTGATTGGTGTTGATGCCGTTCTCTCGCAGTCCACCGAAACAATTATTTGTGCTCCATATACAGAGAAATTATAGCATGTCCACTCAATAAAAGTGTGTATGCTGCCATAGTCTCTAACCATGTATGGCGAGTTTTTATAGAGATTACTTGGAGCTTCCTAAATTCAGGTCTTCTGTAGTGTCAACACCCCCTACCATTTACAAAAGCTGCAGGTGCTCCTAAGATCTAATGTATTTCCATTCGCCTGGCAAACACAACATCCGGCTTATCACCTCTGTGGGCTCTGAATACAGGTCTGTTGACTGCCTTGTGTGCACTGTACTCTAGGGAAGATAAGAGTAGACACTCCAGGTACACACAGGAGACTAATGATAAAACAATATGCAAAACTAAACATGTTTACATCATGCTCTGAGTCACTGGCACCTGCGCATTTTAAATGACATGATGCGGTGTGCTGGGTTGCTTCCTTGGATGCAGATCACAGACTGGAATCCCCATAATGAGTATAACGCTGGGACCGATGAAATCACAGGAGAAAACAGCACAAGCATACAGTGTTCTGACAAAGACTGGAGGAGAGACAAATATTATTTTTTTTAAACAGTAGTAGCCACACCTAAAAATGCACTGACTCGCTGGTATTAACTTTTATGCCAATTGAGCTTTTTCTTGTTCTCCTGTACCACAGTTTATGTTGGGATGCCATCATTGTCCTCCATGGGGAAAATTGCACTTTCACTAACTCATACGCATTATGACCTTCTATTGTTTCTTCAAAGCAGTTGTTGCCATCCTGGAATGACTCTTTGGGGTACCCCAGCTTTATGACATTGGCCTTTGATGGACCTTTGGATCTGTATGATCAGTATACCAGTTGGCCTTAGGTCTGTTATGCTCTATATTGCCTATAGGATATATCCAGGCTCCAGAGTCACTTCAGCTTTATTACTAGCCAGCTCTGCTTTATTTCACATGACTCATTGAAGTTTGCAGGGACAAGTTTTAGCCTTGTTGGTTTGACAGTGTTTTCAGACAGTGGCAGACCTAAGGAACAAAGGACCCTGGTGCAAGATTTTTTTCTCGCCCCCCTTAATACTGCCGGGACACACACACACCGGATCTCACTGGTACCCCTACCCCCCAAGTGGTCTCTGCCCCAAAGGAGCTTACACTGTAATGTTCTCCCATAATCACACACTATTATTTCTATACAGTTATATAGCTCTTACATATACCACAGTGCTGTACAGAGCACACTGTGCCAGTCACATCAGTCTGTGTACAGTGGAGCTTACACTCTAATGCAGAATGGCACCGGCCGTAGAGGGACTACAAATCGCAGCAATACATTATATAGCAATGCTAAATAGTATATGAATTTGCTACATACTCTACATACACTGTGCTGCTGCTCTGCTCCAGGGTGTTGGCCTGATGACTTGGGCAGAGGGTCTCAGGAGGAGTGTGGAAGGTCTCAGAAGCAGGAGATGTGCGGGTGGTGGAAGCGCTGTAAGCAGGTGCTGCATGGTTCCCCAGAAGGCTGCCGCACGGGACCTAATGCAGCCGAATCAATTTGAAAAATTAAATGGCCAAGGTGCAGAGGTCAGTTGTAACACAGAGTCCAGAGGTCAGCGGTGTATTGCAGGGTACAGAGATCAGTTATAGTGGAGAGTGCAGAGGTCAGCGTTTTAAAGCAGAGTACAGAAGTCAACATTGTAACGGAGAGTACAGAGGTCAGCAGTGTAATGCAGAAAGAACAGGGACTTACCGTGCACATAGATGATCTGATGTCCTAAGGTGAAGCCTCCAGCTGCCTCCCTGTGCCCTCACTTCAGGACTCACTCTCCTGAACTATACAAGCAGCCAATGGTAAGTCTGCAGCCTCCCTCCCAGCCTATGGCAGCTGAAGTGGGCGGAGGATGCTGCAGGTGCACAGTGGCCCCCCCCCCGCCTTGGGCCTTTGGGCAGCCACACCGCCCCTGTTGTCAGATTGTACTTTAAATATTCAGCAGGATACTTTCATGTGGGGGGTGTGGTAACACGTAATATGGATATTGGGTGAATAAATAAACATTTTTGCAGCATTTTTAGATACCTTTTGCTTTCCTTTTATTGTAATTGCATTTGTTGGTTTGTGAGTCACTGTTTATCACAGCTTGTAACAAATACACCCTCTACCACAGCTTGTGCATACATGGTTTACAACCTGTTCACACCAGATGCGCTTAGTTTGGCTGGCCATTTTCCAGTGCAGCTGCAATGCACAAAGAAGGTAATCAGCCTTGTTTTAAATCTGTTTTGCGGGGGTGTGCACAAAAGTCCTGCATGCATTTTTTTTTTGCGCCACCCTTATCAATCATGCCCTCCCATGTATTTCCATCATTCCAGAAACAACTGAAAATTTGAGGTAGGATGAAGTAGGATAAATATCATCCGGAAGAATTGAGGACATGCCAAATTGCCATTGGGTGCATACCCACACAAACATACAAATATATACTTTGGTAACAGAACTTTATAAAATGTCACTCGTGAAACAGTGTGATGCTCCAGGATCGGTGCATCAACATTGTACCTGTCAGCACACACCAGCAGACATGTGTTCAGTGCAGCTTGTTGGTGTAAACAGGCCCTTAATGTTAGAGGGCTTTTTAGCCTATTTACCAGCCTATTAGCCTCCACAGGGAGACCGTAGCCCTACAGGGAAAAGCTATAACTAATAGGTCAAACAATAATCCAGGCATGGTTAACAAAGACAGCTCTCTTGAGCCAAAGCAAAGTCAGACAACATGTTAACTAACAAGGCTGAAAACCAGCTGGACGAAAAGGTGCCAAAGAATGAGACAGAATTATAGTTGGGCATAGAGCCAAAAGTCGGTACCAGGAGTGTCTACAAAAGACAGGAAAGAAAGAAAAAAAGGCTTTATTTCCAACTTTAAAAATGGTTCTTCACTGTTGGGGCCATATAAAGTGTAATAGTCTTTCACGGGAATGGTTTTAGATAGGGATGCACCGATACTATTATCGGTATCGCTGCCGATACTGAGTATTGCTCCTGATGCATATCCCGATACCAGAACTTCCAGTATCAGGAAGCCTTGCGCCAAGTTATTGCACTCTGCCCGGCTTCCTGATTGGCCAGGAAGCTGACTGCATGCTCTTTGTCACAAGGGAGCATGAAGCTGGCTTCCCAGCCAATCAGGAAGCCGGGCAGCGTGTAATGACTCGCCACCTGGCTTCCTGATTGATTTAGAAGCTGGCCTGCCCCCCCCCCCCCACCCCGGCTTTCTGATGGGCCAGAAAGCTGGCTCCATGCATGGAGCATGGAGACAGCTTCCTGGCTAATTGGGAAGCCGGGCAGCTAATCAATACACGCCGCCCGGCTTCCCGGCTAATCAGGAAGCCGGGCAGTGGGTCATTACATGCATTAAAAAATATCGATACTTGTACTCAATAGCGAAAAAACTGGTATCGATGCATCCCTAGTTTTAGATGATACTGTTGATTGTTTAAGAAAGACTTGGACGTTTTCCCTGAAGAACCTTAAAGAGCAAATTCTAAGGCCAGGTTCACACATAGGTGATTTAAGCAGTTGAAACATACGCCAGAAAACGCGTGGCAGAAGCATGTTGCACATTTTCGTGAGCGTTTCTGCACGTTTGTAAGCGCGTTCGTAAATTGACCGCAATATAGCTGAAGCTGCCAGTCAAACCACGCATCTTCATGTACGCGCGTGAAAACACGTGCCAAACGCGCATAAACGCACACATATACCTGCACGTTAAACCTGCGCGTACAAATGCGTAAAAATGATGCCGCCTAGATGTGAACCAGGCCTAAGGGTTACTTAAAACATAAAAATACTTTGTTGACTCAGGGATTTATCAAATTAGAATTAGGGACAGGAAGTTTTTTTCCAAATTCTGTCACACCTAAAGAATGTGTTGCCCTCCTCTGGACCATTTTGGATGCCTGAAGATGCCCTTTTTTCAAGGTTGAATTTAAAGATCCTTTTCAATGTAACTATAAAACTTCATGACTGTATGTATTCCCAATATGTTCCTGGGAATACATGCAGTAGATAGAAATGTCAGAGTGTCTCTGTATTACTACCTGATCAGACATTAACAAACATCTAGGAAAACCTTCAGGTACAGTATTTAGATGTCATTTGAAGAAGAGCTTGTTCAGCTATTTCAGCCAAACATACAGAATACACAATCTGTATGCTGACCTTGCAAAACCGTCAGATGTTTATTTGAACCAGTTCAATGATAATGAGCCTAGGGGTTCACCCACAAGGGGGGGTGCCAAACTACGTAAAAAATTATAGAAAGCCAGTCCACGCTACCAGAGATAGACAATTGATCCACATAAACCTAAATGCCCACCAGCAGGGCCAGATTCACTCTCTCTTCTGCCCCAATGCCAGGTTCCCCAATGCGCTCCCCTGTTTGCAGGCTGCATACAAGTGATCTTGGCGACATCACCGCGATCGCTTGTACAAAACAAGTGGCGGCTTTCCTGCTGTACATTTAGCCCTGTTTGCCCAAAGCAGGGCTAAATGTAGAAAACTACCCACTCGGTGCCGGGAACTGCATGTCCTGGGAGAAAATAATTCCACACCCCTGCTGCCCCTCTACTCCCTGCTGCCCCAAGGCTGGCCTCAGTTGGCCTTGTGGGAAATCCAGCCCTGCCCGCCAGGTCTTCCTGAATATAAAGATCACACATGAAATATGAACTAGAGTAAAAAGTAATTACTTAGCTCTGATTAAAGTGCATTACATGCATCTGTGAATAAATGGCAGGGAGAACCTGTACATAGCTAAAAGAGCTTACAGTTAGAACTCTTCTTGGCCAAATCCACTATTTTAATAACGTTTGAACAAAAAACACACCTCATTTATTTTGCCTGTCCTAGGTGGTCTAAAAATCTGGACATTGGAATACAGTATATTTCTAAATGAGTCATATGTAAATAAGCTAGAAAAAATAACCAAGACATTTTTCATTTCTTAACACATAGTGGAAAACCCCAAAGTAGCAGATGAAGGGAGACCATTCCATTTTTGCCTCTCTTCATCCTCCCTCTGCTGCAGATTGCCAATAGATGACTGTGATTCACATGACTATCAAAGGTCCATTCTCTGATAAAGGCTTTCATGCTTTAGTTCCTTCAGTTGTTATTGTTTACTGACAGCTAAGCGTCCCCAGGTCATTTGGGGACACTGATCTGTCATTACAACTGGCTATCCCCAGCTGTCACTTGCCGGGCAAATGGCCGGCCTTCGGCAGGCCGTTCACCCCGCTTCGGCTGTCACTTCGGCTCAGTCGAGTCTATTGTGAATAGACCGCACAGCAGCCCTCCGCTCTTCCAAAGACCTCCTGCTCTCTAGCTCCCTTGTCAACTCCTCCCATGCCTGCCTCCAGGACTTCTCTAGAATCTCTCCCATCCTCTGGAACTCTTTACCCCAACCTATCCATCTATCTCCGACTGCGACTGCCTTTAGGTGATCCCTAAAGACTCATCTCTTTAGGGAAGCCTATCCCGCCTCAAACTAACCACTGAACCATCACGTTCTCGAACAATTCATCCCCACACAGCTACCTCCTTATGTATCACGTGCCCCTCCCTCTTAGATTGTAAACACTCACGGGCAGGGCCCTCCTTACCATCTTGTATTGAATTTATTGTAATGGTGATGTCTTCCTTATATTGTAATGCACTACACAAACTGTTGGTGCTATATAAATCCTGTATTATACTAATAATAGGAACAAACATTTTATTTACACATATACTTTATGTCCAGGTTACCTCACTCTTATATCATTTTATTTCCTTATGTGAATCTGTATGTGCAATTTTCTTGCAGAACCCCCAGCAGGCACTGCTTCATTCCTGATACCACGGTGAGTTGTGCCATGCATGACCTGAAGTGACAAAGAGGTTAGTGTGATTGCCTGCAGCAATCTTTGTACATAAGAGCTTCCATATTTATAATAGCTACTAACCAACAACTGAAACAATGGATGGGGCTACAAGTATGCAGCAAAGTAATGAAGCATAAAAAGTAATTAAATAAAAACTGAGAAAATAAATAGCAAATGTATGAAAAGCACAAATCCTAAGTACAGAACATTTTAGGTTTCCTTGTTTTAGAATTACATTTTTATAATTTATGGTTGCAAAGTTCTTGTGTTTTCTTAATTCTGCCATTTACTTATGTGCCCAACCACCAAGCCTCATAGTATACTCTTATTATCCAGCCTCTTCAGTCATTCCAGCTGCTTGCTTTGCTTTTATCTGTGTCGTCTTTGCATTCTGCTACCTTTAATTATGATCTGCTCACTGATGTATATTCTTAGACTACGAGCTGACAGATACTTCCTGCCTCATTCACATTACCAACTGACTTTCCTCTTCTCAATCCCACAGTTCTTCGTTGTTGATCATTTGCATATATTACAAAGCTGCTCTGACAATTGCCAAGTGTAAAGAACGTGTAGATCTACAAGAAGGAAAAAAAATGTTTTATAAATCACCAAATAGGCATTGTATAGTGAAACAGAAGTAGGTGAATTATTTCTTAGTGCATTAGGGTAACGAGAGCAGGATATACAGTAGTGTATTATTAAAGCTGAACTCCAGCCACAGACTTTTTTACAAATGAATACTGTAAGGGGAAAAATAAGTTACCTCTTGTGATGTTTGTTAAATGCTACTTTTAAAAGAATTGATTTGTTCCCATCAGACAATACAGAGAGCTCTGAACCTTCTGGCACTGCAGGGATTAGAGATACTGCTGCGACAGAGCAGGGCTCCAACAGCATACCCGCCCACTACTTTCCTCTCCTCCATTCATAAAGCCTTATATTCTTTGTATAGGGAGAGGTGAGACGAGGGGCAGGTATTCAACCTGTTCCATTAACAAAATACAAAGCTTTCTGTGAATGGCCAGGGTAGAGGAGGGGCAGACAGTGCCGTGTAAGAGACTTGTATCTCTCCTCTTGAAGTGCCGGAAGTATAGTGAAAGCCATACTATCTGGGCTCAGTGCAACTGTACATTGTAAACAAAAGTGAGAGCTGCAAGAGGTGGCATACATCTCATTGCACTTAACAATAAGCAAGCCAGCCGATTTTAAAGATCATTTTCTTGGAGTTCTTCTTTAAAGCGCCAATTTGCTTGCGGAGGGGGCGGATGGTATGCAAGCGAATCGGGGAACATAGGAGGTTTTAAAAGCGAATGATCCACCTACCATAGGTGAGTACATCACTTATCCCTCTCACCAAGCCTCACCACATTTATTGCGCCAGGTAGTGGCGCTTCCGTTCTCCAATTTTGTCTTCCTCTAGTACACCTGTTGGACACCACGGTCCGAACACCACGGAAGCTGCACACCTGCAGAGCAAAAAGTCGCTCCCTTTTCTCTAAGATTTCAAATCCCCAACCCACAACCCCCCCTCTAAACTCTCTCCTTCAAATTAATTCACGAACGTGGTACCCACCAAGTACCACCACTCATCCCGCCTTTGTTCGAGCGCCACACATGGGGTAAAAACTCTCTAATTTTTTCATGTCCTAATACACACATGCAGCAGCCAGTACAGACACTCAGGGCCTCCCCATCACACACCCCCTGTTCATGCTGCCCTGAGGCTGTATTCAGGCTGTAGTCCCCTCACCTGGAAGGCTCCCTATCCCTTATCCAGGTGCAAAAGCCACCTTTGGCAGCTGCCCTTTGGGCCCCACAACAATGACTGGGCCCTGGGCAGCTGCCCCTTTTGCCCTGCGTTAAAGATGGCCCTGATTGTGGCCAGATCATGGCAGAAAAAAGACCAGGTTGCCTACATCTCTCTATGATACTAACTTGCCACTTTAGTATTCAGGCATTGTGTCAGCTGTCTCAATGTACCTACTGCCAAGTGAAAGGCTGATGTGGCAGACCCTGACCAAAGATTAGCCTTGTACTTACTCCATAAAAAAAAAGTTATAAGTAAAAAAAACAGCATAAGGGCCAGGAGGTAAGGTCTGAACTTTTTTTTACACTACTTCATATGGGTACTTCCTCAGAGAATACACTTTGCCTTATGCCAGATCATTAACCTTATCAGCAGACCAGTGATGCTGACTCAGCACTGCCCCAAGCTTAATCCTGCAGCTTTAATCACCATCAATAAAGATGCGCCAACAGTAACAAAGCTAAACTTCACAATGCAGCATCAACCACACAGTGCAGTATACGTGTACAAAGAAAACCCTATTCTAGATATTATACAATGTAATGTAATGCAATGTAAAATATTAGAAGGAAGAGCTGCATTTTGCCCATATCAAACAATTAGATCTTCGTTTCTTAAATACCCACTACACAATTATTTCTTACCTGCATTGATAGATAGGGCCCAACGTGACACTACTTTCAGTGCTGTAGTGCAGGGAGAAAAAAGAAAAGCCTTTCTGATTAAAGCCCAATTTAATGATCAGTCTAAACATATATATCTTTCATTTTGTAGGATAATGGTAGAATGTGTGTCAGGTGTTGTTTGCTTCCTAGGTTCCTGTTGGAGAGATTTTTACTTCCTGTCCCAGAGACCAAACGATGAGGAAATCTTACCAATGGGGACACACAGCAATAGAAACCTAGCAGAGCTTCCAACCCTCTCCCACAACACTTGTTGACAGTGTATTTAACTGCCTATGTCGTTGATAGAGAGGGTTTGGTCACTGTTCGCCTCGGTGACCACACAGGAAGTGAAGGAAAGTCTTTCCAAAGGTTACAGATACAGCAATAAAAACCAAGCAGCGGTTCTAATCCTTCCCTCCCAAAATCATGTTTGACTGGAGTTTAATGGTATGAGCTTTACCTATCTAGGGCATAGATGCCAACTGTCCTGGATTTTCTGGGACAGTCCCACATCTTGGCCCTCTGTCCAGCACATGCTATGTCCTAGGATCACAGCATCAACATTATTTGAGTTGCAGCAAATGCACAGTAACTCAACAACTCATTAATTGTCGGGATAGGGGCAGTGAGTGAGCAGTCCCCACATATTTAGAGGTTGAGTTTGGCTGGGACCTGCCCACAGAGTGGGTGTGATTGGTGGTCCCTGCATGTTTAAAGGGAGGGTCTGGGTGGGGTCAGCCTAGAAAGTGGGTGTGATTTGGCTGCCCAGGAAGTGGGCAGATGAAATGCAGGCTGAGTGAAGCTAGCAGTGTCCTGGGATCCTGGTCCATAATGTTGGTAAGCATGCTATGTCCATGGACCTGGTTGTAGGTACTTTTATTGATACCCATGTTTTTTTTACAAATTATGGCACTTGCTTTAAGCAGAGTGAGGGCAGGTTAGAACCTCTGTCATTTTTTAAATTGCTGTTTGTGTCCCTGTTGGGGTGATTCCCCTTAAGGTGTCCATACACATATCGATTTGTGATCAATCCACCGATGAGCGATCAAAAACAAACAATTCTTCATCGATTAAAATATCAAACGATGAAACACATACAGTGTTAAGATGCAATCTTCCGAAACGATCTATTAAAAAGATTGTTAATTCAATTTAAATTACAATCAGTAGTCTGACACACGCAGATATTTGTTTGATCGATCAGAAACAATCAATAATATTGACCATGGCCAATCGACATGCCAGTGAAAGCTTACTAGAATCGATCAAATGGAAGGTCTGTGATTTACGATCCTTATTCAATTCAATCACTTTAGTCGAATCAAAAAAATAGATTAAATGATCATATCGATTTGCGCGTGGCCACCTAAACTTCCTATGGGGCCAATAGAACAGGAAGTGAGGGGAAATGTCCGCAGTGAAAACAAAGACAACAATGAAAACCTGATAGCGATTTTAATCCATCCGTACTCCCACAACAAATAGGGTATGAATGTAAAATGTGACTGTCTATAGGAAAAAAATGTAAACGTACACTGGGGAAAATTTCATTAGTGGGATGATGTTTAGAAAATGCTGCATATCGTCGCTCACATCAGTCAGCTGACAATAGGAAATTGGAATGAAATGTGTAGATGTTATATTGCCAGTGCTGTGTCCTTGTGTTCAGCTGATACAGCAGGTATTTGACAGTCACAGAAAGCTCAGCAAAAACCTCCTGGCTCTGCAGTGTGGTAAAACAAGAAGTTTTTTCTGCTGGAACCTCTATTGACTATTGTATGGCACCATAGGACATCATAAAACACAATTGTGCTTACTCTGTATACGTATGACAAGCAGTGATGATGTACGAAGTGCAGCAACCCATAAAACCAACCAACCAGACTTGCCTTCCATCAATTCACAGCAGTAAGGGCTTAATGTATAAAAGCACTAGTGCCTCTAGATGGCGCTGACGAGTATAGGAATTTCCTACACTAATCAGTGCCATCTAGGGGCACAAGTGCCATGTGAAAGACTACTGGAGTGATTCAATGTAGCGTTTGCAAACCTTTCCCAGCGGTATGGTCCCTTTAAAAAGACCTGCATTTATTTAACAGAAACCTTGCATCAATTTCATTAAGAGATCTGACATGTGTGATGGATTCAGGTAGTTCTTTGCACCACTTTTACAATGGATTGCTATGGCTGGGATGAATTCAAAAAGAATTACCACAATTTGTAGATTAGGAAGTTTCAGGTAATTAAGACCAATTTTTCCCCCACCTGTTACTGTTGCTAGGTTGTTGTCAAGAGCCCAGCTTCATTAGTTGCTAGGATGCTGTCAGAAGCGCAGTTTTTTAGTTGCTAGGATGCTGTTAGGAATAAAGCTTCTTTAGTTGCAAGGATGCTGTCAGGTGCACAGCTTCTTTAGTTGCTAGGATGCTGTCAGGAGTGCAACCTCTTTAGTTGCTAGGATGCTGTCAGGAGTGCAGCTTCTTTAGTTGCTAGGATGCTGTCAGGAGTGCAGCTTCTTTAATTGCTAGGATGCTGTCAGGAGTGCATCTTCTTTAGTTGCTAGGATGCTGTCAGGAGTGCAGCTTCTTTAGTTGCTAGGATGCTGTCAGGAGTGCAGCTTCTATAGTTGCTAGGATGCTGTCAGGAGCGCAGCTTCTTTAGTTGCTAGGATGCTGTCAGAAGCGGAGTTTCTTTAGTTGCTAGGATGCTGTTAGGAGCACAGCTTCTTTAGCTGCTCGGATGCTGTTAGGAATACAACTTCTTTAGTTGCTAAGATGTTGCTGGCTGCACAGCTTAGACAGCGTCCTAGCAACCAATTACACTATGGAGGTGACAGCTTCCTGGCAACTAAGGATGTTGTGTAGCTGAATGTCACTGAGGGTAGAGTGTACAATATGGACACCCCAGACCCCAGTGCCATCTCCCCACATGCCCTATGTGATAAATTCACGTACATGTTTCTGACAGGTACATGAATCTGTCACTAGTTTGACACACTAACTTTAGACAGATTTCTGTGTCTACCACATTTATAAATTCCAAGGACTGTAATTTACAAGGAATTTGCCTTTTTAAAGGTATAGTTCACCCTTGTCATCATGTTTTATGTTACACCCATAGTTAGGGAATAACATGAAATATGGCTGCATTAATCATCCCCCACACCCTCAAACCTCCACTTACCTGAAGCGTTGGTTGCTTCTCCATGAAACTTACGTTGTTGTTTGAATTTAGCCGCATGATCTATTCACATGGGCCTGACTACAAAGTCCATTTACCACCACAGCAGGGGGCTCTGCACTTGTGGTCTATTGTTTACTGCTATGTTACACATTTGTGATATGCCTTTAAATATTATTGCTTTATCTGTCCCTGGTATTTGTCTCCACCCCTCCCCATAGTTCATTTTTCCTATGTGTAGATAGCTCCACCCTTCTTCGTTATGTTCCAGTCTGCATCTCAGCCACATGTCCTTTGCTGCGTGGATTACATCATGATCTTTTGACCTATCCTATGTTCGGTTGTTGTAAAGATCTGTACAGTTTGGAATAAACTTGTCAGCGATCTTCAAGGTGTGATATGGATTGAGTCAGTGTCTGGCAACTCACTAAAATCGGGTGGTAGTGACGCTTGTTAAAGACCTGTTCGATGGGGAACACTTAAAGCCCTTCCATACGTTAAACAAAGAATATGGTATCCCGACAGGGGACTTGCTTCTATACCATCAATTAACTCACTTTTTCCGAACTATCTCCCTGAGAGAATGCAGAATCCCTAGTTCAGCTGGAAAATTCTACTTTTCCACGCCACTACAAACTAAAGGGATATCACTGTTCTATGGCGCTATAAATAATAAACTAGAGTTCATTAAATCTAGTCTGATTTGACAGTGGGAAAGGGACCTTCAGATTTCTTTTTCACCTCAACAGTGGACTACAGCTTTCACATACACTTATAAGTCTACTAAATGCGTGGACCTCTGGACCCTGGGGCACAAAATCGCCCTGCAATGGTACTTTACACCGCTTAAGCTGAGCAAAATGTACCCGTCAGCGATGGCGGAATGCTGGAGACAATGTGGGCGACTAGGGAGCTTACACCACATTCTTTGGGATTGCAGGTGTCTGAGGAGTTTCTGGTGCCAGGTCTTCCAAAAGATCTCCCGAACCACGGGATGTATTGTACCACCATCACCCGCACTGGCGATCCTGTCATTGGGTATGGAAACTATCCCACCCAGTTATAGGATCCTGGTGTCCCACATATTGTTAGCGGCAAGATTGACCATAGTGCGCCATTGGAAAAGCTTAGTAACTCCAAACATATCCGAAACGGTAGCAATAGTGAATCTACATTATCAGCACGAGAGGGTTATGTCATTTCAAGATGGCTCTACAAAAAGGTTTTATGCTGCCTGGTCGTCCTGGCATGGATGAACACTATCTTCATTCTCCAATCGCCCGTGAAGGACAATGCAGGTCCTAATTACTTGGCATTCTGTACCCTTTCTTTCCTTCTTTTCCCTTGTCTTCCCTTACTGTGCGTACCTTTCTCTGTTACCACTCTAATTAAAAAAATTAGACCGTGGAGTTGGTTTTGAAATTGTTGATTAACCTGTCACCACAAGTGCTCAAGAACATGTCTATATTCTACCAATGTATGACTTGTGAATGTTAAATCTCCACAGAGATCCAGTTGTATTAATGCTGAATTGTGTTAAATAAAAAACATTGAATTTAAAAAAAAAATAAAAAAAAAAAAATCGGGTGGTAGGCCTGCTTCACACCTAGGCGTTTTATCGCGCAGAGCAAAACACACCTTAGCATTGCGTTGTGCGTGTGATATCGCTTTTCACGCAAAAAGGTGCTGCGTGTGATTAGTACGCAGCCCCTGTCCTTCTCTATGGGACTACGCGGCTGTATGCCCCCCTACGCTCACCTCATATGCAGGTCCTAGAGGGTGCGTGTTTCCTAACTCGAACGCAGACACGATCCATCCTGTCAGCGTACGTGTACGCTCACCCGCTCCCGCACAGACGTGCATGGCGGGTGAGAGTAGGGTGGCGTACGGCCATGTAGTCCCATAGAGAAGGACAGGGGCTACGTACTCATCACACGCAGCACCTGTCCTTCACAGGAGCTGCCCGATATGGCCGTGCACGCAGCACGGAGCCCTGACTTTTCTAGTGTGAATGAGGGCTAAAACTGCAGCTTTCATTAACATAATATTTGTTGATTCTTCTAAGAAGGTCCCCGCTCGGGTGCTTCCTGTTCTAGGGTGATAACACCCTTTCCCTTTCTCCCAATTGTGCTCCAGCATTGTCACCCTGTCACACAGGCTTCCGATATATATACTACAACTTGCCATTTTAACCCAATTACTCAGGCATGGTCTATTGTTGTCACCAGCAAGGAACCCTCCTTCAGAAATGCCGTGCAACCATTTCTGGAGTGCATGTAGACAAGAAGGAGATAAGCAACACAAATGAAAAAACAGTATTTTATAAACAAAAAAATCACCAACTATTTGTGATTTACAGGGTTTTTAGCAAACTAAATGCTGAATAGTTAGTGTTTACATCTAAATTAAAAATAAGTTGAATGTAAACCTTTCCCAAGAGAAATAAGGAGGCTGCAATTGCTGACCTATATTTAAAAATATCAGTTGCCTGTCTGTTGTGCTGATCCTCTGGCTTTGATACTTTATGAGTCACTAACTATCAGGTGCGTCCGCGGGCGAGCAGCACAGAGGGAACCCGCTGGCAGGAAGCAGCCGGAAGGGTCCGAAGGCAAGGTAACCAGGGGGCAATCCAAAGAGGTAGTCGAGGGTAATCCGAGGCCGAGGCAGGCAGCAGAGGGTCAGAAACGATAGGCGGTCCAAGGTCGGTACACGGGAGGTCAGCAGAGGGTTCAGGAAACAGGCAACAAGGCACATAGGAGGGGAGCTTCGTATGTCACACCATGAGGTGGAATAACTCAGCAATAAGCCAGAGCTCAGGCCAGGTTTTTATAGCCAGGGGAGTTAGGAGCACCCCCCGGTCACCGAGGCAACCAGGAGGCTTCCTTCCTCGGGAACCAATGGCAGGCGAGAGAGATGGAAGGTGTGTACATGGAACCTCCCCCAGCAAGGCTCACACCTGATGCCTAATGGAGCAGGAGTGCTACACGCGTGCCCCCGGGATGCGCGCGCAGCCAGCGTGCGACTCGAGCATGCGTACCCGCAACCCGGGCACCAGGAGTTCTGCCAAGCTGAGGGGAAACCCGTGCCCTGCGCCGTGCCCCCGAGCAGGGGCAACACCCCCTGCTTCCTGACACTAACATGGAATGTAAGTATGCCGTTCAAGGAAGTCAGTAAAACTAGAGGTCATTATCACTATTCTTGCCTTTGGTCAGCGACTTAAAGTATTGAAAATAAAGGGTCAACATTACAGCCAGGTAAGCAGCATTTTCACAACGCGTCAGCATTGACAGCCTACATGCGTCTCTCAGGAATGGTTTTCTTTTATGAGATTTTAATTAACAGATAACTGGATTGAATTGTGATTTCAATATTGCTCTGGAGTCTTGCTTTAATGAAAAATGCTCAAAGAAATAATAATAAACTGGTGTCATTGCTGCACAAGCAAACAAAGAAAATGAAATGATATGCAGGTTTGCTTGCAGTTCAGTGACCACAGCTGGTTATACATTCCGCTCCCCTCGACTGATTCTTTTACCGCCTCCCACAAGATTGACAACTTCATTTTGTATTTTGCATGTACAAATGGCAAAAAAAATGAGCCTCGTGATTCCATTGTATGGGTTTGTATTAAAGAGTCAAGACCAATCATGTTAACATTTGACTGCTACAGTTTGATAAAGGCCTAAAATACCCGGGGTCATAAAGCACTAAAAGGCAAAGACCACATATTCAAAAATAATAAATGCACACACGTTAATAAAAGAAAACATTTTAATTTTTTTATTTTTTTGCATTACAGTCTGCGAAGCACTGCAGCCACGATAAGC
This sequence comes from Nanorana parkeri, assembly GCF_000935625.1. Classification (NCBI taxonomy): domain Eukaryota; kingdom Metazoa; phylum Chordata; class Amphibia; order Anura; family Dicroglossidae; genus Nanorana; species Nanorana parkeri. Next base: position 332,088 of record NW_017307058.1, on the reverse strand, counting down.
AGATTGAAGGTACAATTCCCAGGCTATTACAGACTGTTCCTCCAGTCTCAGGTCCATACAGGTACGGTGCTATTGTTATGGGGCTGAGGCAGAGCCGGATTTACTCTCCCTGCCGCCCCAAAGCCAGGTTCCCGCAATGCACCTCCCCCCCCCGCCAGCCCATCCCCCATCAACGGAGAATGGCAACCGGATGGCAGGGGCGGCAGGGTTAGTTTTATTTTTTTTTATTGTTTCTTTATTTTTTATAATTTTCTTATTTAATATTTTTTTCTTATTATTTTTTACTTTTTAATCACCTTTTTATTTGTTTTCATTTAATTATTATTTCTTATTATTTTTGTAATTTTTATAAAAGCATTTTTTCACTTAACTTTGCTCACCGCTCTCCATCCTGAAGACAGCGGCGGCCAGCGAGGAGAGGACGGAGCTGGGAGCCGGGAGGACGCAGCATGGAGAGAGGTAGGTGGGGGGGGAGGGGCGGCGGAGGGGGAGGACGGACCGGCAGTCTAATTACAAGTGATCTTGGCAAAATCGCCGAGATCACTTGTAGTGAAACAAGTGGCTTCCCCATTGTACATTTAGCCCTGCTTGTACAAAGCAGGACTAAATGTAGAAAACAAATTACCGCCCGATGCCCGGAACTCAATGTTCAGGCCGTCGGGAGACTTTAAATCTGTGCCGCCCCTCTGCTCCCTGCCGACCCCTAGGCCGGGCCTCGGTGGCCTTGTCGGGAATCCGGCCCTGGCTGGAGGAAGTAATCAACGGGCTATGAGTGTGGTGATGTCGCCGCACTTGTAGTTCATTGAGATTACGAATCCCTTTTCCCCGTTGGCAAATAGGACTTGTAGTCTTTTCATCCACAGATTCAATTAATCGATCTGTGAATGATTGACAAGGTTGTGTGGATGGAGTCATGCACAACCCCACCAATATCTAATGAATACAGAATCTCGTAGAGCAAGGGTGGGCAACTCTGGCCCCCCAGCTGTGCTTTAACTACAAATCCCAACATAACTCTGCCTCTGAGAGTCATGCCTGTAACTGTCAGTTTTGCAATGCCTCATGGGACTTGTAGTTCCAGAAAAGTTGAGCTGGTGTAGCCCACCCCTGCTGTAGAGAGAAAAACCAAGCCATTCAGATAAGTGGGGGGTGGTTTGAGGATAGAGGATTAGGGAATGTGACCATATTACATGCTACACTTTAACCATGGGTGTAACATGAGACATGGTCCAAAAGGTGGAATATGCTTTTAACCCTTTCACTGCTGTCAACATATGTCATGCATTGATGACAGCAGGCCTCTGTAAGCAAACTCCTCCAGGAGTATATTTAGATGTGCAAACTGACTGTTGACTTTACACTGGAAGTGATTTAGAAGGCTGTAAAGCGGCCCAATCGCTTCCACGGGCTGTCAAATGTTTGCCACTCCTACCATGTATCCTGGGCTCTGCTGCCCTTCCTGTGGGCCTGGGACTAACATGGCAGGTAGCGGCTGAGATAGGGGCTCTATTCCCCCGTCAAGGCTTGTATGTTGGCAATGATGCATAAAAATACTGGATGGTTGATCAAATGAACTGAAGATTATGTGATCCCAGTGTGCGTTGGCATTTTACCTTTACATCGCAACGTATTAAAAAAACCTCTAAAAAGGTCCCAAATACCAGCAAGTGACTAGCATATGTGAATCTATTGGCATGCATGCGCCCCTCAGTAAATCAATGCCTCCTAGGATGCATGGCGTGGACATTCCAGGAGGTATCGGGGTCCCTACTTCATTCTTGACTGGGCGAGAACACGGGTGGTGTTAGGTTGCAACACAACTTTTCCCCGAATGATGAAACGTTCTGCTTTTTTGTATAGCGGGGGTGATAGGATCTTTTGAAGAGTAAAGCTTCAATTTAACATGAACACATGTACAAGTGAAGCACAACATAGCGAGAGCAAAATATATTCTGGTCTTAGTAGTAGCAGATGACTGTTTGTCCAGAATTGGCAAGACTGAGCATATATTTAGTCTTAAATAGTTCACATGGCTTTGGTGATATTAGTTACTAATGAATAGATGCTAGTGGCCTCATTTCAGAAAAGAGGGAGTTAGGAGTCCCCTCCTCTCCAGCTTCCGGTACTTATTCCTGGAAATTCACTTGTTAACATTTGCTAAATGGACTTTTCATGGCATTTGGCAGTACCTGTCTCTGCTGTGGATGAATATTTCATGCTATTTGCATTACCAGCTCAGAGACACTTAGATGTCTATAAAGGGTACAGGAGAGACCCAGCTAAAGGTTAGAGATGAGCTGGATCCTACGCGGCCGTCTTTTTAAGTGAAAGGTTGTTGTCAATGATCAGTTTTATAAAAATGAAACCTTTATAATTGTCCTTTTATCCTGCACGGGAAAATCGCTGGAAACAGAACGATACGTCTTAAAATAGCTACAACGTTTGAACCAAACTGGAATTAAAAGCCCTAATATAGACATAGTCTGCAGTGTGTCCTAGAAAGATGAGAGCAGGCCCCCTGCTGGGAGTATTCAAGTATGACATCATACAGAGCTGGCAGGCAGTTTAATCAAACCTAGCCCCACCTTCCTGGCAAATTCGATAAAAACATTGCAGTGAAATTATAAACTTTGCAAATGGTATAAACTCCCTGTCGTGTTCTTTTATGTCTGTTCAAGTTTTGATGTATCCTTTGTATCCAAAGAAGATAGTAAACTTTGCTACTAGTGTTGCCTCAAACACGCCTACACGTCTGCATGGATGCCAGCAAAATCATTGCTATCGTGAAAAAAACAGATACCTCAGAATCCTGCATAGACCTAGGACCACAGTATACACAAGAAAAATATGCTACAAACATGACTGCAACCTTCAATATAAAATGTGTGCACAGGGTGGAGTTGCAATTTAAAGTAATAAATAATTTGCAATAAAAAATGTGTGCATGGACTAGACCCCTTAGTAATAAGATGCTGTTTTTAGAACCCCGTTTAGTTTTACTAACAAAGCACATTAAGGGTAAATTCACACTATGCAATTTGGGATACCTGCAGCAGGAATCCCAAATCTCCATTTTAGATGCGGCCGTTGTCACCCGTTCAAGTTGATGACCGGGTGACAGTGGCCTCATCTGTAAATGGCAGTCTGCCTGTAAGTGTATGTGATACAATTACATGTGGTTGTGACTAGATCACTGGACGTCCAGTGACAGTGGTGAGATTTTCTAATTCTCTACTGTGTCTTTAAGGCAAGAAGTGATGAAAAATCTACCTTGCAGGATACAGACAGCAATACAATTACTTTATAGAGGTTTTAACTATTTCCTACTTTATCCAAAACAAAATAAAAATTGGTTTCCCTGTATTGCCACCAGTAAAGCAAATCTTAGGACTATGATCAGCAATTGTCATGCAGTAAAGTCCAAATTCCTTGTGATGGTCCATGGTTAATATCAGGCACTTGTTAGACTTCAAACACTGTTGAGAGCCCCACATTCTCACTGGTGACTCAAAGGACTTCAAACATTGTTGGGAACCCAAAAGTATCACTGGTGACTCCAAGGACTTGCCTATAGCTTTTAATTTGTTCAAATCTCATATGCCCAGTCAATCTGGCATGAGACACAGTTGTATGAGGGGCAGAAGGTCCAGACAGAAGTAGAAAAGGAAGCAGATAATTGATCAAGTTCACCACCAGAGTAGCAGTCATGGATAACATAACACAGGGGTCAAAATTTCAAGTCTTGAGCTACTAGCCAGGCCTTAAGAGTTACTCGCCACCAGTTGCCCTACCCTGCCCCGGCCCTAACTCCACCACTAAACACACCCTCTTAAATTATCTTATAAATGACACTGTTACATGTTTTATGCAGAACAAAGTTACAAAAATGAATATTAACAACTTTAACAATATTACCATAAAGCTCCTGTGCAACATAATCCTCCCCTGCCCCCCCCCACACACACACACACGCACACACATAACATAATAATCGCCCCTGTTCCTTGCCCCCCTCCACTAATAACATAATCCCCCCCTATTCCCTGCCCCCCCACCATGTAAAATAAAACAATGAAACCCCCTCACCTGCTTGTCTTTCTGCAGGGAGGAGGCGAGCAGGAACGATCCCTGGCGATCTAGTGGTGATTAGTAAGGTCTGCTGCAGACCTTACTAATCACTTTATTTTCGGCAAGAGCTCAGTGAAGAGCTCCGGGCCGAAAGGAATGGAGACCGCCCAGCCAGGAGCAGCTGCTTTCAAGAGTCAGGTACGCGGTCCGCGACCGCAAGCCTGACTGAATATCCAGTTGTGATTGGTGAAGGTGCTCTCCGCACACCTTTCAGCAGTCCCGGCCAGTAGAGATGGGGTGCTTGCAGTAACTCCCACGGATGGCACCGTGTAATGCACAAAGTAGAAAGAGTAGGTTACCAGCACTCAGATTGATTTAAATAAGTCCTTTTTATTGGACATACGTGTCACAATAGTCAAACAGCCGACGTTTCGGGGCCACGCAGGGTCCCTTCCTGAGGGCAAAAGATGTGACAATGTGATAGTGTCCACACACCACATATATACCCCATGATGTGAACCAATTAAGAATAGACACGCCCCCAGTGATGTCAGAGTGGCGGGAAAAACGCCATTTTTAAGATACATAAACATGTTTAAAAAACATACATATATACTATCCATGTTACTCACAGTTTGTTGCCTCCAGTCTGAGGTTTGGAGTGATAGCTGTGGCGGTGTAATGTCATCTTAGCGATCTGCTAAGGATGTGAAGGGCAGAGTTGCGATCCGGTGTCTTTCTGTGATATACACAGTATCGCCTTCTGTCCCGGTTAGACGCATATGATAGACGTCATTCGTAACCAGGGTGATGGGGAGATACAATTCTCCACAATTCTAGTGCGCATGCGCCCGCCGGACTGTCGGCAGAGTGTGGAAAGAACTAGCGTATAGCTATTAGCATTACACGGGCACAGCACCATAACCTCAGAGTGGGTAAATAATATAATCCCATACAGCCTTTAGATCGACATTTATATGGGAAAACAGGTATCAGGAACATGGATAGAACAGTAAGAAACATAGATATATAACATACAATATTGAAAAAATGTGGGTGAAATAAAGAAAAAGTACTAACTACATATATACATAGATAAAACAACACACAAGGACGGCAGGACATATTAACATGAAACGTGAAAACCATACAAAATCACCTCGGGAATCAAATGGTTGAATATAAAGCCAAAGGAATTATTTATATGATATAGCCATATACCCTTGGCTATACGGCTTGGCTATTTACTCAAATGGTTGAATATAAAGCCAAAGGAATTATTTATATGATATAGCCATATATCCTTGGCTATATGGCTTGGCTATTCTATCCTTTGTATGGGGGGTCTGTAAATATATATTTATTTAGAGTATCTATATAGGTCCCCAATTAGATAGGTGATTAGAAATTATTTAATAAAATATTATTAAAATATTTGAATATAAATATATATGAATATAGATAAACATCTGGGCATCAAAAGAGAATATCATGGGAGAGAATAACAAAAAAAATTATCGACTACTCTACCAGGTAACAAGATAGGGATAAAGAGGAGTTAAGACCTCTTGGTTTTACTGTATTTAAGGTGTGTATCCAGAATGCTTCCCTACGCAACAGTATATTATCTCTATTGCCGCCTCTATGCGGTCTAGGAATGTGTTCGATGACCATTGCTTTGAGCTCATATGTTTGATGATTTGATTGTGCGAAATGTATCGCCACCGGTTTGTTCGGGTCCATATCCTTTCCGAGTCTTTTTTGTTCAATTGCTAATTTAATGTCACTTTTGTGTTTTTGGTATCGTTTTTTAAATACATTAATGGTTTTCCCCACATAGACTAATGAACAGGGACATTTCAGTATGTATACGCAGTAATCGGACACACAGTTCAAATAACTGTGGATTGAGTATTTCTTCCCCGTATGTGGATGAAAGAATGATTCCCCGATGATAAGGGAATTACAGATGCTACAATTATGGCATCTGTAACATCCTTGTCTAGTGGATATTTTGTATGGTATAGTGACATATTTCGAATGCGGGTCAGCACAGACTAGATAGTCCCGTAGGGATTTGTTTCCCGAATGAACTACTCGAGGTGTTTGTTTAACGATAGGAACAAGAGTCCTATCTGCTCTCAAAATATTCATGTTGTGTTGTATCGTGCGTTTTACCTGGTATGAGTAGGGATTAAAGTTAGTTACAAGCAGTATGTCATTTGGCCGTGTCTCCTTGGGTCTAGGGGTACTAAACCTATCCCTGGCCACTCCCAGAGTATGTCTAAGTATATGTTCAGGGTAACCTCTGTCCCTAAATTTATCAGACATCTTTTGTAATTGTGTTTCACAATCAGTGGCATCAGAGCAAATGCGCATAACCCGAATGAACTGAGAGATAGGCAATTAATCCCTCAGTCCATCCGGGTGTGCACTGCTATAGGATAACAACGTATTGCGGTCAGTGGGCTTGGTATATAATGAAGTTGTAAGTAATCCTTGGTTGTTAGTTACCATTACATCCAAAAATGCAATATTGGACTGTGACATCTCTGGATTAAAAACAATGCCCTCAGCTAATGTATTAAGGTATTCAGAAAAAATTTTCACATCTGTATTAGATCCTGACCATATTACAAATATGTCGTCTATATATCTCGTCCACAGTCTCACGTGTTCAAACAGTTCACAGCGGTAGATGAAACATTCCTCGAGGTAGCCTATGAATAGATTTGCGTAAGAGGTGGCAACTGAGCTCCCCATTGCAGTGCCTTTTATCTGGAGGAAGTACTGTTTTTCAAACCGGAAATAGTTGTTTTCAAGTATCATTCTTAGTCCTTCTAGTATAAAGGCTGTTGGCGGTGATGTTATCTCTCTTTGAGTTAGAAAATATTCAGCCGCCTGTAATCCCCCTTCCGTGGGGATACAGGTATATAGTGCAGATATATCCATGGTTAATAGTATCCATCCAGGATGCATGTTGTTAATATTTCTCAATTTCTCAATGAAATCGTTTGTGTCACGGGTATATGAGTGGAGGCCTTTCACCATCGGTTGTAAAAAGTGATCTAATAGCATGGCTAATGGTTGTAATGCCGAGCTGGTCCCGGCCACAATGGGCCTAAAGGATAATGGATTATATCCCTTGTGTATCTTTGGAAGACCGTATATTACTGGTGTGCGAGCATGTATGTTGTAAAGCCACTCAGCAACATCTTCAGATATCCATCCCTGGTCCAAGGCCAGGTAAGTTAAAGATGACGATTTTTTGAGAATTGAGTTTAGAGGATCATGTGGGATCTGGAGATATGTAGACGAATCAGATAAGAGATTATACATGTCTCTTTTATAATTGATATAGTCCATAATGATGATGGCTCCCCCTTTGTCGGCGGGCTTCATAATGATGGAGTCGTCCTTCTGTAATATTTTCAAGGCGTTCGATTCTTCCTTTGTCAGGTTTGAATAGTTTGGACGATTGTATATTTTTCTTTGATCTATGACATTACGAGTATCATATCTGACCGTCCTAATATATGTCTCAATGGAGGCAAATTGTCCCGGTGGTATAAAGGAACTCTTATTCACTTTCCTCACGGTGAGTTACAAAATCTTTCCTTTCTTGTGCTCACCTTCCTCATCTTACCTTCCTTTTTTGTGTTCACATCTGCTCCACCTGGTCACACCACTACACCACCCATCCTAAGAAGGACCGTTTCCCTCAACTGCTCCATTCCATCTCACTGCCGTCCTAAAAGCGAATAATCAACCTACCATAGGTAAGCACATCACCTATCGCTCTCACCGGGCCTCACCACATTTATTGCGCCAGGTAGTGGCGCTTCCGTTCTCCAATTTTTGTTTCCTTTAGTACACCTGTTGGACACCACGGTCCGAACACCACGGAAGCTGCACACCCGCAGAGCAATAAAGACGCTTCTATTTTTCCACAAAATTAGACCCCCAAACCACACCCCCTTTCCCCCCTCCTTCAAACTCTCTACAAAAATGTTTTCTCACGCTCTAGTCACGAACGGGGTACCCACCAAGTACCACCACGCATCCCTCCTTTGTCGAGTGCCACACATGGGGTAAAAACTCTTTGAACTAGAGTTATCCTGGAGCATGTCTTCACTGCAGCACCTTACAAAAGACTGGCAGGAAGCAAAAATTACAAAGAACTGGCAGCTTTCCAAGGGTGGGGGAAGAAAAATTTAAGCAGCCCCTTAGGTTGAAGAGGTAAGTGGTTTCTTGAGCATCTGACTATCTCTCTGAAAAGCTGGTGCCACACTTTGGGGGCAATGGGATCATAATGAGTTTCTCAATCTACATTACAGTACTTTTCCCAGTTGGCATAAACTTCTTGACTTGGTATCTTTGCCGTCTTTGCTGAGATTAAACAGCATCTACCCCTACAGCTGAAACTCCAACTTCCAGAAGACAGAATTCTCTATTTAGTTTTCAGTCCTTGAGCTTTATTCCAGTTCAGGACTGCTACAATATTTTCAGGATGCGTTCCAGTATGGAACCATATGTTGTTTCAAAAATATATACTGTATATATATCTCCCTAGTGTCTATCCCCAAAGCTAAAAGCTATTTGCTATTCATCTCCCTAGCTTATAGAAGGTTGAACACTTACTGCTGATCAAAGTTGGTGAAAATGCAGTCAGCTGGAAACCTCCAATATTTAGCCCCTTGCAACTTGTAAAAAAGTTGACACTTTTTTGTAAATATGACATACTTTGCCATAAGAAATTGAATTGCATAAGAAACAATACTAAGAATTTCCCTTTTGTAACAGAAATTGTATAATATCTGGAGTGATTCAATCAAAAGGAATAACCTCTGCTCATGTGACATGCATGGACAGATTGCTGCACTGTACTTTAAAATCACTGTACCACCACTGTAAAATCACTGTACCACTGTATTTATCTTGGCCATTCACAAAGCCCTGTACATACTTGTATGTATCTTGGCCATTCACAAAGCCCTGTGTATTTTGGAATTAGCCAAGGGGATAGGGAAGCTCTACTGAGGAAAATAACACAATGTGCCAAAATCCATGTGCCTGCTTGGCTTTAAACATGATCTGGTTCATGGGTAGGCAACCTCTGCACTCCAGCTACAATACCATCATGCCTCTGCCTCTTGAAGTTATGCCTGTAACTGTCAGAGTCTTGCAATGCCGCATAGTCATTGTAGTGCCCTACAGCCAGAATGCCAATGTCGCCTACTCTTGATCTAGTCATTTATAAAGGCATTCAAGTACCTTTTCAATCCTTGTTATTTGCCTCACTGTTGTAACACTCAGCCAGAGCAGTAGCAAACATAAAATAAGTTAGGTGCACTTTAAAATTACTCAACATACAGTATACATTAATATCCCATTACATTAGTTGTATTTACCACTGCTGCTAAGGCTTTAATGCCATGTTAAGGTGCTAATTGACTTTTGGCAGTCCTAATAGAAATAATAATCAGAGAAATCAAAATATGAAACACTAAATCCCCAATGGGATCATAAGTGACTATTTATTATGACTGATTATGCAGAAAAGCATGTATGGTTACTTGCAAGCTCAGACTGTCCGATGCTGGCGACGTACACTGTACGTCGTCAGTCACGAAGGGGTTAATGGACAAGTTCATTTTCCTTATTCTTTAGAAAACATAATAGTAATAGCTGGGGTAACAAGATAGTTATCTTTCATTTGCATCCAATATTCTATTTGGCAATAAAATAGGTCTTTTGTACCATAATTTTCTTGTGAAAGAAAATAGGTATTCTGTACCAGTGTGGACTTGAACTGGTTCAATTCATTTCCCTGCACATGATTGGAAATTTCAAGTGGGTACTAGTTAATTGGGCTAAGTGATCTTTCTACTCTTGTAGTAAACCAACCCCAATGGGTCAGAGTGAAATTGAGAAACAACTAAGGATATGAACAATAAAACATGAATAAATTAAAACATTAATACTGAGTGCGGCACAATATTAATGTTTTAATGTAAGTAAAGGTAATTGATTTGTTTGGTTTTGAATGGAGTAAGGAAGGGTCCCTTGCTGGCATTTTTATTGCTGACTTTGTTCCCCATGAGGAAATACAACCTCTCTATTTGTCCTGGTGACCATTGTCTCTGGTACAAAAAGTGATGGAAAATTCAAAATTTTAGAGCTGCCCCTAAATTAAGAAGTGAGTTGAAATCATCCAGTTTGGATATTTATTTATATGAAAACTCTTAAAATGGGTGTTCCATTCACTTTGGAGGGATTTCCTCTCATTTCCTGTTGTGTCTCCAAGACAGGAAGTGAACGGAAATCTCTTTAACCCTGTAACTGGAATAGTAACTGGTAACTTGGGAAAGAATCTTCCACTGCACACCATTACTATATCAAAAACATGGATGGTGGACAAGAAGAGCGTCACATGCCTTGATATAACAATGATGTGTAGTGTGGGGGGTCTTTACTATAATAACGATGGACACACATCAAAAAGCAGTTATAGTGCTCCAGCCCAATGATGTCACCAAATGTGAGGACTTACCTGTTACCTCACGAAGGGTCTCGAGCCGTCGCGTGGTCTCCTTGTGCACCCGGAGACTGGGCGTGCTGCTCCCTGCAGCACTGAGCCCAACAGCTGCTGTATGTGGTGTCCGCTTGTTCCATCGTCCAGAGCTGTACAGGAAGAGGACCGCATGAGCACTGGAACGCCTCTTGAAGGGAAGGTGCACGCCCCTCCAATGAAGTGGTCCGCCCCTGAAAATGACATCATCTAATTGCCAACAGGTATAGAAGCAGGAAGGGTGAGTCATTCTGTGCTTGGTTATTGTTAAGCTTGTTCTTAGAGTGCCTGGCGGTATACCGGTTTCTGATTCCTAGTACCGACCCCTGGCCTGTTCCGTGACCCTGATACTTTGCTGACTGCTCCAAACTCTGCTACGTACAACGACTATGATTCCGTATTGTGATTTTGCTACCATGCTCTTGAACTACCCCTTACTGGCTACCACTACGCAGGAGATTGTGCGTTATCCTAGTCTACTTGAGTAGAGGTAACAATCATACTGGCAAGTCCCCTGCGTATGGGCTGTAGGGAAACAAAAAATTGGAGACGGAAGCGCCACTACCTGGCGCAATAAATGTGGTAGAGCAGGGTGTAAGCGTTGGTGATGTACTCACCTAAGGCTGGGTGAGCATTCGCTTGCACTCATCGGATTGCGGTGAAGCGGATGGAGTGAAGTGGTGGTGGGGGTGATCCCTCTTTTCCAGGATATCTTCCCCCTACCTCTGACAAGCGCCACACAAGGGGTAAACTCTCTCAATTTCCCTGCGTATGGGCTCCTACCATCCCCAACTTGATAGACCTGATACCAAAGCTGAGATAATGTCATTTAACATGCATGGACTTACCCTAAAAATATACCTGGTGCTAGGTGTACTTTAAGTGGTTGAGGTTTTTACAAAATTTGTTCCCGCATGCATTTCTTACCTAGAGCAGACTTATCCTTTATTAATCTTTAACATTAACTACTTACATTCTGTATGATATCTTGCCTGCGAGCTACAATTTCTTCTCCAGGTACTGCTCTCCTATATGAAAAAAAGTTAATATATGCATGCACATTCTTTATGTAAAAGAGGAGACACTGTAAAAAAAATGTGATACTCCATACTGTGTTATTATATATGGCTGATCCATCAATGCATTCAGGCAGCTTCACAAAGTGTCCCTATAGGATAATGCAGCAGTAGGTGATATTTTTGTAGCATCAGATGGAATGACACCATTCCCAAAATCTAGGCCATAATTATTTATGAATTTATAATTTATATGCCAGCATGTTTAATATGCACCCATACACACAGGACGCATTTCTGCATAATGACCTAGATTTATCAATGAACTAAACTCTTTACATACAATGATGAAGAGAGGCACTGAGCTTTATCAAAACTGAAAATAGAAGAATCTCAAGATTTCCAATGTTATCAGTTAATCTCCGCATATGAATAGTGCAGACACTGTGTAGATGTATAACACTGAATCATAATTGTAGGAATCTATCACACAGGAAAAGCGGATTTTTCAGGATTATATAAGAAGAGTTCAACTAGAACAATGCATTGGAACCAGCGAAGCCTTGCTGCCACAATCAGTGAATCGCAGGTATAACGCTCTGGCTCTTGTAGACTCTTCCTCCCGTTTATACCTGTACCAAAGTATGGAAATTCAGTAACATGGGCAAGAGGAAGAATGGATGGACTACAAGTGAGGTGACTTCACTGTACTTGTATTCCATTGAGAACTGCTTTGGTAGCTGATAGGACTTGTGGTTTCTCCATTCGCAGATCCTGTTAAAGAATCTGTGAATGGAAGGCGTGGCTGTGTTTGCACAGCCACGTTAAATGAAAAAAATCCACAACATCTTGCGTTTTGTTTTGACATCAGAAAATGTTTCATATACATTGTGAATATGGGTGTAACATGAAACATGGTAAGAAAGGTGAACTTAGCCTTTAAGTTACGATTCACACCTGATCGTTGAAACGCATTTCCAGAAGTGGTTCAATGCTCAACCCTAAGGTTTCCATATTCTATTGTGTCCATTTGCAGCTGAGCAATGTGTTGTCGCTCAACGCTCAAAAAAGTTGGGTCCCCTGGCCTTTTTAGTAGCCAATCAGCAGTAATTAGGTTTTTGGGACATCCCCCATACAAAAGGATAGGAAATAAATATATCTTAGTAGCAAGAGATACAATGTAAAAGTTCTATGGAACCCTGGAGGGAATTAGCAGAATTATGTAACCCTTGCTACTACGGGGATCCCTGTAGAAGCAGTGGTTACATTTATCTGCTAATGATCCTCGGCTCCATCTAGTGGCCAAAATCTGGTATTTCCCCGATTCACTGCTGCCCTTAATAAGAACATTCAACCAGAAGAGAAAATATCCTTAAGAACATTCGATTTTGCCCCATGCTCACAACAGCTGGTTAGTTCGCACAGCACAAATCTACATGACGTTTCCCTGGACGAATAGCTATTGGATTGTTTTATAAATAGAACCCATGAGAAAGAGCAAAGCTGAGAAACAACTTGCTGAATAGGAATTCTAATCCATTGCTCTGCATTACACAGACCACCATCAGACAGTTCATGTTTTCCTGGCAACTGTAACTTTTTTTTGACTGCATTTCTTTTTCAAGCATACACTTTGAGTGGGAAATCAGAGGGAAGACTGGGGTGCCTGTAGGGAGAGAAATTTAATAACATTTAAGAGAGAGAGTAGGAATTTTAAAGAATTATCAAACCACAAAACTCACAGCATATGCAGTAGGAAAACATTGTCAGGCATTTGTTACAAACTGCTTTTTTGTGTATTTAAAGTTGAACTTCAGGCAGACATAAAAACACAATTTAAATGAGAACTATGGTGTCAGGGATTTTCTCCATAGTTCTCCTAAGGGTAACGGGAGGACACAAACTAGCGTCCTCCCGTCACCCTAAGCTCAGTATACTGAGACGCCGCAGCCAGGACGGATCCCGACATTACTGTCGAGATCCACCCAGCTGCGGGATTGACAGCTGGCTTTGCCTATCTAGAGGCAGAGCCAGCTGTGCCCGTCCCCTCCCCCGTCCGTTCCGCCAGTCAGCGCTGGAGGATCGGACAGGGGAGGGGAGGGAATCCCTGCAGGGAGCCGTGAGTGATAGGGATAGATTGAGAAGTTCGCTCACTTCCCGATCTATTGAGCCGACCTGTGACAGTTTCATTGTCACAGGTCGGCTAGAACTATGAGGCTCATAGTTCTCCTTTAATGCAGTTAGGTATTCATTTAAACACATTACATTTATTTTTGACTGTAACTAGTACCTATGGTAGTACTTAAATTTGTATTAGTATTACTTAAATTTGTATTAGTATCAACCTCTTGTACACTAGTATTTATTTACAGTAGCACACATCCCTTTTTACAGTAAAACTCAACCGTTTGCGCACAGCGTTTGCCGCTCGGCCCCGTTGATTTAAATGGATTCATATCCGTGCAGCAAACGCGGCAAAATGGCTCCTGCACCTCTATGTACATGTTTTCTGCCCTGAAAAACCGCACGATTTGTGGGCTGCATTTGGGGTGCCATTAGAAATGAATGGCACCGCAAGCACGTTTCGTATTTGTGCGCGATCCCACCATTTGCAGAACGTCTGAAGTTTTTTTGATTTGACTCAAAACGATATGGGTTATATAGGAACATGTTTATTACTTGCTGGGCCCCCCATAATGATTCAGATGTATTCCAAGCCTTCATTGGGTCCCCTGGACTTTTCAGTAGCCAATCAGCAGTACGGTAGTTGGGACATCTCCCATATAAAAGCATAGGGAATAAATATATTTTAGTAGCAAGAGATACCATGTAAAAGTTCTACGGAACCTTAGAGGGAATTAGCAGATTAATGTAACCCTTGCTACTATGGGGATCCCTGTAGAAGCACCGCAAGCATGTTTCGTGTTTGTGCGTGATTCTGTGAACGCGATTCTCAGAGCTCTCAGATGTGAATCTGGCCTGAGAATTAAAGGCATAGTCCACTTTTTGAAAAAAAACTAATGAATGCACCCACACTGCAAAAAAGAAAAATGTGCATTTAATAATTTTTTTGCATTTGAGCCTGCAAAGCATTACAACCCCGATAAGTGGACTGTTCCTCTAGCGCCCATTCATACTGAGGTACATACCTTCATTTATGGAGCTAGAATGGAACTACATGTGTAATGACGTCACTGCATTTTTACTCCATTGACAGTCACCACCCTCTGCAGAGAGATGATCGAGAACTTAGAGATTACATACTGCCGCTCACTCAGTTCCCGATCATCTCCCTGCAGATATTGTCGAGATCCACTCTGCTGCCTGCCTGACTTGTGGCTCTGCCTCTCCCCCATCCATTCCTCCAGTTAGCGCTGGAGGAATAGAGAGAGGGAGAAGGGAATCCCTGCAGGGAGAAGATTGGGAACTGAGTGATCAGCGGAATGTGATCACTCAATTCCCTATAAATAGAGCCGACACGTGACAGCTTCAGTGTCACACATCGGCTATAATTATGGGGAAGAGTTTATTTTACTCTCCCCATAATTCTCCTTTAACCTGAATTTATATAAAATAGTTGTACTGCAAAAAAAAAAAAAGACTTCAGAAAGCCTACACTGTATTCATTCAGTACCTATGGGTAATAACCTATATTAATGGATGTATTTTATTTATTCCCAGTTTCTTTTCAGTTCTGTTGCTCCTGACGTAGCTCAGGATTGGAATTTTTATAGACATGGTTCTTGGTTCTGTAATATGTGGTTCTGCCATCTGCATATGGCACAGCTATTTGCTCCTGAACTGTTAATATTTTTTTTAAATTTACTTTATTTACATAAAATGCATTGATGTTTCTGTAAAAGCTGTGTGGTCATGATATTTTGGCCTTCTGTCTGTAAAAATGGTTAATTCGTCTGGCAACCGTGCTCACAAGTGAGCTTAACATGACATTATGTAAATTTGCATGTGATTTTTTATCCTGTCAAGAATTCCTCTTTAAAACTGCATCAGGCTGATTGTTCCCATGGGAAAAGTCCACTGGGCTAGTTGCTTTCGTTTTCTTGAGGAAAGGTTGGCACCTGGCTTGTCTGCTGAATGTACTGCCATTTTTTAGTTTAGAGAGCAAATCATGCAAATACATAAAACCTCTATCTGTATGTCTATGGCCAGGTGTGCAATGTCACACAACTAAAGAAGCCCATAGGTGGGCGATTGCTACCTGTCGTCAACAGCTTGACCTGGAAAAAGTGACAAGGAAAATCTTTGGCTAGCAATGTATGCAGACATCATAAATGGGGATGAGGTTCAGCTTTTGCCGTCACCATAGACTTTAGGTGAATCCTGTGGGTATGAGGTTCGTAGTCTCTGCAAATGTATTTGCAGATTTGCCTCAGAATTTTTTTTTAAACCATTATGCACTCCGTGGTCTTTGGCAAGTAGGACTAGAAGGACAAATAGAGGGCTTTTAGATAAAGCAGCTCCTTCACTATAAAAGGGGAGGGGGGGCACAGGGCAGCCATAGTCTCATTGTATTGGAAGCTGCTGTAGGGAAAGCTGACAAACTGAGGGAGATAATGGTCAGGTAGAAAACTATATTTTAATTCTGATTGCAAACTCTTTGGGCAATCAACCCCTTTGCTTTTTTGTTCTTATTATTTGGGGATCTTTTTGTCTTTATTTTTATGGGGGCGATTTGAGCTGAGCTTACTTTTAGCTGCTGTCCTGTCCAGCTTTTGTTTTTGAAGAGTGGTATTTTGGTTTCTTTTTTATTTTGGGGGTATATTGTTTATTATTTTATGTTGATTGGGCCTATATTTTAGCAGCAGCAGGGCTTCCCCTTTACAAAAAGTGCACTTTTATGTAAAGTGTACTTTTGGGTTTATAGGGCCTGTTGTTTGTAGGGCCTTTTTTAGATTAAACAGTTTTTTTTGTGCATTGCTTCCTTTTAACAAAAAGTGTTACAGAGATTTAAAAGTGCTGCACCGATCAGAGTTGTGATTCTAATATAGCGTATACAGTAGAGGGCATTCTCTTTCAAGGAGGCAGATGGTGAAAGTATATGTATTAGACATGTACACCAGCAAAAAAATTGTTTCGATTCGGATTCAGATTTGTTTTGATTCCGATTTAGTTTTTCGGGATTCAGGTCCGAAAGTGAATTCGATTCGGAAGAAATTCGTTAGCGGTAGTATAAACCGCTAACGAATTTCGGTCGAAATTTAATTTTCAGAAATTCAGATTCGTTTCCATTCGCCATTTCTGTTATTCAGGAAATTCGGATACATCCGAATCTCCAAATAACAAAAATTTGTTCGAAGAACTTTTTTTCCGAAACGCACATGTCTAATATGTAGAGTATAGTTTAGTAATATGTAGACCTTGTTCTTCTCTTAGGCTGCTACAATAAAAGGCTGTCTTCCTTTTATTGTAAGGTGCTGCGTAATCTGTTGGCGCCATATAAATCCTGTATAATAATAATAATAACTTCATTCTACAAAAAGGACCCTCCCTTTAAATAAAACCAAACTTTTTATAAAGTGGCCTTTTTAAATTTTACTAGTAGAAAAATAGAAATGGGGTGCAATGAAATACATATAAATATACAAAAGTACAGACGTATACTGCATGAGATGATCTATGCTGGGTAATGCAAATAATAGAAGGAATTTTATTCACAATCATTTATAATAATGTGTAACATACCATTTAAAATGCATCCCCCTATGGATATGGTTATCTAATCTAAAGATCTAGATGACCTCCCTTTTTGACAGAGAAAACCAATTCTCCCCTCTAGGGGGAGATCCCATCTCTCTATAATGTTATCCTAAAGTACTCTACACTCCCGCCATGTTGTTTACAAAAGTGACTTGCTCCATTTTGTATTCTTTCTTGGTCTATTATTGAAAAGATGATCTCTCATTTGGTCACAGAGGCATCTTGTGGTCCTCTCCCCCATTTTGTGTTTTACACACCAGACAGCAGAAGACATACACTACATATCTAGTCACTAACTGTTCAATTTCAGCATTATCCTCTTTCACCAATGGTTCCAACTCTCTCCTAAAACTGGAAGTGGGATTTCCACTTAGTCTACAATATGTGTTAGTCAGATAGTTGTCTCAAAGCCTTCTCCTGGTAATCTGTAGCATTCAAGACTACCATCTCAATAGTTTCATTTTGCATTCAGATGTTAACATTGTTTAGTTATTTAACTATGAGCATTACCAATGTATTCAGTGGATTTGCTTTTGTGGCATGATCACTCTGAGAAATACTCACCTGCAAACATTACCACTTGTATAAAAAAGGATCCCTCTTTTTTTACCGCCCCCATCTCAAGCCCATAAGGGTGAAATGTGTCAGAGGTAGGCAATTTAGAGACGGAGACTACAGTGTGATCTCTGACAAGCAATAAAGTTTTCTCTTTGATGATAACAAAGCGTGCAGCATGTTATACTGAGGTACAGGAGCATGGATGGGCTTGCAGCCTGCATCTGCTGAACTCCTGAGCATGGGAGAGTGGAGCATTGATCTTTTTTTCTTGGCTTTTGTTTCAAAGGTGGTATTTTGGGGGTTTTATTCCTTTTGGGTTTCTTTGATGTTGCTATGGCCTTAATTTAAATTTGGTTTGCTCAAAGTGCAGAATTCACTTGTTACTGACCATCTCTTTGTAGAGCTGCCTTTTTTTCACAGGATGCCAATGCATCTTTTGATGGGGAAAAAACTAAGCGCAAGAACAGTGTGCACCTAAATAAATTCACATAATGGCACTCACATTTACTACACCTTCTTATTCCCAAAGATAAAATAAAAGTTAGTCATATACCTGTTAGCCCTTTTATCCATGATTAAAAAGGTCAAGTTTACATTGCTGTATCATCTATAGTATCTTATATTTGTAGTAAAGCCCCAACCTGTGCTCTTTGTCAAAATTAAATTTGGGCCTAGCTTTGCTATTTAAAATTGTCCTGGTGCTGGCCAATTTTACACATATGTTGCCTAGTCAGATGTTTTACTACAACAATTAAGAGACCACAGACACTCATATTTTCTCTAGCACATTTTGGCCAATTGTCCCAAAAATATCCTGCTGCTGGCTAATTTTACACTGTGGTATTTTCTGCAGCAGGTTTTGCATAAGTGAGAACAGGGACAACCTAAGTGATCTACTAACCAGTTTCTATCTACTGGTTAAAGCTATTCAGCTTTTCAGTCTATCAGTACATATTCCCCCTGGCAGTGCCCAGCTTTTCATGCTTTTTTTTACAGTAATATACCAATAAGCTCTAAAAATAGGCAGAATTTAATAAATAACTCAATCCCCATAAATTTCAATGGAATCCACCACTACGTTCAAGTTCACCGATTTTCAAATAGGATGCTCAGTACAAAAAAAAAAACACCACTCACATTCGTACGCCTAAACTCATCAGCCAGGACATCAATGTAAAAAGGTTTATTCCCAGGAATCTACCTCATTAGTCTATAGATGCTCTTTCACTGTCCAGAATACAAATGCCTGGCAGGAGAGATTCTTCCATCCATGCTGTTTAGAGTACAATGGGGAACCAAGAGTTTTTCTCACTCAGCCCACAGGGCTGAATGAGAAAAATATGTAAAGCATACTGCCAGCTTCAAACACTCCACCACTACTCTTTAAAACGAACCTTTACACTCAAAAATCTAATTCTACCAATGCATCCTTCTATGTATGATGATGAATAATAATAACACAGACATGTCAGGTGTAAAATGCTGTGATTTTTAAATGCTTACACTTGCAGAGCATTCACTTCCTACTTTGAAAGTACAAACTACTTCAGTTTGCCAACACAATGCACACTGGGATTGCCTTGTCATCAGCAAAGCATTGCTGGGGAAATCTCATCTGTAATCTCATGAGATCCCAGGGAAAGGCATTTTCCTCCCCTGAGATGATGTGCATGGTCACATGTCCTGGTCACAAGTCTAATCACATGTGCCAGAAATCCAGGAAGTAACAGGAGAGATAGTAATCTGCCCTTAGTAAACATGGCCACTGTCAGAAGACTGGGTAAGAAAAGAGAAATAAGGAATGCAAAGAATACAAAGCCGGCAGTTATCTAGAAGTATGTGTTTGTAGATTGTCATTAATAAACATTTCTAAAGGGGTGTATGTTGTTATTTTAAAGATTTAAGAAAGCATATACTGTGCTCTACTTTATTTTCTTCAGTCATTGATCCAGTGCTGCTTCCTCAAGTAAAATCTGACAAAGCACATTACATACTGTCTATTCCTTCCCTTACACTCTTTTTCACTATAAGTTTTTACAGGCTCGGAGGGTTTTCTCTCCTACGGTATATTTTTTCTGTATATGTCTGCTTTGACTATAGGGCCGCATATACTTTTTTGGAAAGTTTGATGATTGTGTAGGATCTGCATAACTCACCTCTGTATTCATGATTATATAGATTGCAATGGGAAGTAGAATTTAACATTTCTTTTAATTCTGTTAGGTGATTTGTCCCTATCCCTGTATACTTTGCCACCACTACAACAACTGTACCTCATCCCCTCCTGCTATATTATCTATGACATAACATAAATAATGGATGGAGAATCCTTTGAATGGTACTCAGATCTTACTAATGTAGCCTCACAAATGTACAAGAAAATGGTAGTTGATTCAACCTGCAGTTATTCAACTATAACTGAAATATCTGCATTGAGTAGATTTAATCCTTAGCAAATGTATGTATTTTAACAGGCTGATTTTTTTCCTCTAATGTCCTAAAGTTACCTCCCCTAAGGCATATAATGTGTACACCGCCATCAGTAGGTCCTCTCTGTGCACCACGCTCTGTGAATGTCCTCTAGTTGACTTTAGTAGAAGATTTAGTTTCTTTGTTTCCAAACTCCTGCTAAATATATGTAAAATGCTCCACTATGATGAGCTTGCTAAATGGTGTTGTAATTAACACCTTGTTTCCTGTCTGAAAGGCACACAGGGGTTCCCAAAGGCTAGATTCATCTTCTGGAAGCTAAGAACCAGGAGACTCCTGCCCGCATCACTTCTACAGAGAAGCAAGATGATCAGCTCCTCAATTGCTGCCGCTGTGAAGGTGACAGGAGGAGGGCAGACAGAGAGGCATCTAAGGATCACAATGTGAGCTGTCTTTATTGCTTAAAGTGTCTGTAATTTAAAATTACCTATTAGCTCCCTTTCTACCTGTTCAATATAGTCAGGCTGTGCGTGATTCATTATTCTTACCAACTGTCTATAAAATGCCTTTTGGTCCTTCTAGACTTAGCATTATCCCTGCACTTCCTGTACTGGGCTGAGAATGCTTACTACTAGGGATGCACCAATACCAAGTACCATACTCGGTACAAGTACAAGTACAGATACTTTTCGAGCTCCAAGACTAGACTAGAGAAAAAAAATTAAAAGTTAGTAGACAGCTGTCATTTGTACGAAGCTCCTGGGATTTGTACATCTCTGTTTTAAGGTATGATTTTGTTTTTATAAATACAAATAAAGGGATGCACCAATACCATTTTTGCAAGTACAAGTACTCATTCTTGCCCAAGTACTTACAAGTACTCAGTGGCGTAACAATCACCATAGTTCGAGTGGGCTCTGCAAGGGGTATAACTAGAAATCACGGGGTGTCATTAACTCGGACAGGTGTGCCGTCACGGCCGGCTCCTCCCCCTGGGCGTGGCGCCTCCTCCTCTTAAACACAGCTGAGTCAGTTACTCGGCATTCAATCATTGTGGAACGTCGAGCGACTGACTCTGTGGGGAACAGAGCCACAGACCACCCACAGCCTTAAGTGAGGAGTTCAGACTCCCTGTTGGGACTCAGCTACTGCTAGCTGCTACGGCTCACATTGCTACACAGGATTACCTCCTACTCCTCCTGAACTCCCTCCACTCTTGAACCGCAAGTACAAGGGGATCTTCCCCTACCTGTTGGTAGCAACTTCAAGCCATATTAGACGTGTATGATAGCAATGAACTGTGTGCATTGATACCAACTGGAATACCATATTGCTGGTTATCTCCCACCTATTGGTAGCCACTTCAACCCATATTAGACGTATATGCTAGCAATGAACTGTATGCATTGATACCAACTGAACATACCATATTGCTGGTTTTCTCCCACCTATTTGTAGCAACTTCAAAGCGATATTGAGATGTATATACTAGCAAGGATCTGTGTGCATTAATACCAACTGAACATATCATATTGTTGATTATTACGGATTGCATACCCTGCTCTGCTGAAGATAACCTTGCATAACCACCGCACTACACATCTCCCCAAGTGTATTAGTGAACGCCATTCAGTAATTCTGCCACACCGTGATCACTGTGGATTGGAGAGGGGTGATAGGACACGATTCCCTATTTATTCCTGCAGTGACAAAACTACAATTCACCACACGCCTCCACTTGAGGTTGATAGTTATAACCAAAATACCTAAACTGTATACCTTTGACCCTCATTGGTCATATCCCTATAACATTCTAGGACAGGTACATGATGTGGAACAGCCCCCCATCACACTGAGTGTATTGGGGTTCCGCAAGACTGACCGAACCCTTACACCTAGAGTGTTAGTTCCGCAGTTGAGATCCAAGAGAGTACTGCCCTGCTGGATTGTGACATGGGGCCCCATACAACATTTTGCTATGGGGCCCTGTGATTTCTAGTTACGCCCCTGCAAGTGCTGATAGATTTTTGTGTGTCAAGTGACAGTTTTTCTAAAACAATACAGACTAATGATTTCAGGACAGTGGTGGAGCGCCAGAGCCAGGTCCCAGCTGCAACCCTGGTAGTTCTCATGGAAAATGCCAAGTATCGCCATGCTATCTCAACTGGTATAGGTGCATCCCTACTTACCACAGGCTCCTAACACTGTGGTAGCACTGTGGTTTCCACCCCACAGTGTACACTCCTGTGCCAACGCACAGAATGCCTTCATTCTCTGTAGTCACTCCATTGTGTCATACACAGCCATGCCTGCTGATCTTCCTAGCACAAATTGATTGACCAAGGCTTCTGTAATGCGCTCTGCAGTTAGGTGATGTGGGCAGAAAATTGCTGCTCATAATCTCTGCCCACAGGCCTTGCAGCTCTCACTTGATACAGAACGTAGCGATCACGTGAACACTCGAGAAAATGGTTAAAATAAAAGAATAGTTAAATGTTTTTGTTTTTTCTTTCTTATAATTTGTATAGAGAGAAACTTTTAGGCAGTTACAAACGAGACATTCTATCATTTTGGGTGAATTTGTTTGGTTTTCATCTGCTTTAAACAATATAATGGGGGCTCTATGTTGATGACAGTACATTTTTACATTGTTAATAGAAAATATGATGCAAATCACTAATTGAGTGACTTCACAAAGTCAGACTGGCAAAGACCTGAGTGGCAACGGGGCAAACGTGATGGAATGATCAAAAATATAAAATACATTTTTAAAATATATTTATTTTTAATATTGTAATAGTATCTCCCAATGGAAACATTAAACAAAAGAACAATAACACCTACAGGCTGTTGTGGCATCTGCAGGCTATGGCTTATTTTTGTCAGTGAAGCCTCTAGCCTGCATGTGATCACTAGCACTTCCTAGCTGACATAGTGATCTCCTGTTGGAAATTGAGAGCATGAGTGTTGGCTCATGGATGTCAAAGTGATGACATTTATGAATGTGTCTCCAGGACAGGGCATCATGCTTGAGACATGCTTGAGACTGTGCACGGACTTTTTGAGCTTAGCAGATCCCATACATACCTAAAGTGAACCTGTGAAAATGAAAAGATGGGAGCTGCCATTGCTTAGTTTTTAAAAGTTGCAGGCTCATGGGTTGTCAATTTGACTCTTGTGTCACTACCCTGTGAGTCACTGACCAGACATAAGTATACAGCCAATGGAGTCTGCTATGTCTGAATGCTCTATGACAGGGGTAGAAAACCTCCGGCCCTCCAGCTGTGGTGAAACTACAAATCCCATGATGCATCTCTCTTCGGGAGTCATGTCTGTGGCTGTGAGAATCTTGCAATGCCTCACGGGATTTGTAGTTCCACCACAGCTGGAGGGCCGGAGGTTTGCTACCCCTGCTCTATGACATACAATATGTTTGCTCCCGTTCAGTGTCTCACTGGGTAGTGAAGCTAGCCTCAGTATGACAGAACCAACTCTGCACCTTTAATATCAAGTCAGCAGGTCTCATTATTTTATTCTGACGGGTTCCCTATGAACCACACTAAATATGCCATTTATGCAATGTATATCTACATCACTTGGTTGTTCTTTATTAATCTGAACAATTTGTGAGAAGCACTATACAGAATATAATTCAAATCAATCACCATACATTATTCATCTGCGCTGAGTTACTTTACATAATTCTATGTATATTTTATACACATCTGTCACCGGATAGAATGCTTCAGTGTGTCAACTGTGTTAAACGAGCATATGTTGTTTGGTAAAAAAATACTTTTATTTACCTGTGAACAGAGCCAGATTTATAATTAGACCCACAAGGATCATGACTATAGGTGCCTGGAGAAGTGGGACAGATAGTCCACACCAACTTGACCTACTTTAATGCCATTACAATACTGAATAAAAATCACTTTGCACATAATCCAAGCGGTTTGTTTCTATATCAAGATTTCCTTATTACCACCATTTTAGAAATAGTATGGAGTAGAAACAGACGGTAAAAGCAAAGCTATCAGTAACTTCACTAGTGTGTACTTATAAATCCTGACATGTCATAATATACAGCAACAGAATAATGTTGCAAAGATTGTACATTTTAGCATTTATGCCCCATTCAAACTTGCAATTGGGGTTAAAATTCCTCCATGAGACTCATGAGGTCATCTGTGGACAGGGAGTGCTATACAATACAATGTACAATGACAGCTGTCATTACCCGAAGCTGTGTACAGGCCATTTGTATGCCGAGAATACCTTTGTGCAATCACATCTGGGCACAGACTGTTTGCGTCCAGGTGCGATTGTCTGAGTGTAATTGCAGCAAGGTGGTCCTCAATAGAAGTAATTGACTTGGCCACTCATATTGCTAAACTGTGGTCAACACATTAGCAATCATATTACTTAGAAAATAGCTGTAAGCAGCATGAATAATAAATGTGGGCAGCACACAAGCAGCACACAAGCACTCTGCCCCCCCCACATATAAAATAATACACTCCCCCCTGTTCTCTGCCCCCCTCATATAAAATACACTCCCCCCGTTCCATGCTCCCCCCCACATAAATTACATTTTAGTATAATGTACTATTGCTGCATTCCTCTATAGCTGCTGGTATTCTGCACTGTGCCGCTGTATAATGTACTATATTGCACACCACACTTTTTTTTTTACTTCCACCGTGCCAAGCTTGCTCTTGTGATGGACTACAATCTCAATAGAAACTAGTACTCCATCACTGGAGCCTTTTTTTAAAAATCCGATTAACCGATTAATCGAACTTAATAATCGGCTAACTAATCGATTATGAAAATAATAGTTAGCTGCAGCCCTACTCCGGTCAGCCAATCAGTGGGCCAGTGTTCAATCAGAACAGCCCAGAAAATGTAATTGGTAATGCAAGAGGCAGAGAAAGAAGAAGTTGTACATCACAAGTAAAAGATAGTTGTAATGCAAATTTACTGCAATACAAGATCTCTTAAACTCACTTCTCAAGTGGCCCATGTACCCTACTTTCTTTTCAATTTAGCACTGCATCCTTTATAAGACTCTGTAGAATTCGACATGTCCAGGAGTGCCGGATCCTTATGCTTCCCATCATAGTTCCATCCTCCAAACCCTACGTCACTACAGGATTCAGCAGTAACCTAGGGTTCAGAGGATGGAGCCACAGCTTTCAGCCAGTAAAATAAAGAGTGGTAAAATAAGGATAGATAAATTAACTTCTACTCATAACGCTGAGCTTTGTGAATTGACCCCAAAGTGTCAAATGCTGAAGAGCCTTATGAAGGCTACAACAATTGAAAGGAGAGGTAAGACAGGGAGAAGACAGACAGGGAGAGATAAGTGTAAGAGCTCTACTACTCACTGGAACTTGCATTATAATATTTTCAGAGACTAACAGGCTCTCTTCAAGACACTATACTCCTAATGCTTTATTGACCCTGTTAGGTGTTCGGTGTATGCGGCGGCTGCAGTGGGTTAATGTAACTCAAGTTGACTTTCTGATGGTTGGAATTAGCAGTTCAGTTTATTTTAATTTGTTGGCTGTAACTACTCTTTAAAAGAGCAACAGTCTACCTGCTTGCTAGCCGAAGGATCGGCCGAAGCAACGGCCAGATCCTTCGGCAGCTTTGTGAATAGACCCCTATGTCTCATAGCAAGGTTCATCTTGTGCATAGGACCACTTATCTCAGTAAATGTGAATGGCTAATCTGTTCTGAATGACCGTGAAGGGTCATACGGCTGTACAAATACAGGCTACAGTGGATTAGTTCCGAGATCTCTTTTTCCAGTATTTCTCAGAAAAGGAAGTGGCACCGCCAAGTTTGTTTCAGAGGCCGAATGGAGCTATAATGTATTATATAAAAGTCAGATTTTCATCTGTTGCCTGGTTGTGGTTGTTGAGGAGAAAATGCTATTAGATGTTTCCACTAGTAACATCCTTCCAAATTTCTGAGACACAGTTTTAACACCAATGTTTTCAGCTAAAATCCACGTCAGACCCTTCAAATGGCCAAGACTGCATAAAAACATGAAAGCCAGAGACATCATCTAAAATGGTAAATGTAAATGGCATGAACAAATTTAGTTAGTAAAAGAAAGAAGCCATATCAAATGATAAAGTATCCCACAAGCAACCAATCTTATTTTATTTTTTTTACATAAAGATCCAGAATAGTAAAATATGGAGATGCACCGAAATTAAATTTTAGACTGAAACCGAAAATAAAAAAAATTGTCAGGCCGAAACCGAAAATAATGTTTTTTTTTCCCCCAACCTTTTAAAAATGTTTTAAATAATTTTTTCATAATTTTATTTTTATTTATTTTACTATTTAGGGGTCTAGGGAAATATTAAGGGTCTAAACAGACCCCTGATATTTCCCTTTTAAAATCGAGGACACACACATCCTAAATCTCTTTTTCTTAAGCCCCCGTTATCAATGAACAGGAAACCTCTATACTGAGTGCTCCTGTCCATACATAAACTGTGGATATAGTATCAGTTACTACGTCCACAATCATAAATGAACAGGAAGTGATATAAAGCACTTCCTGTTCATTCATAACTGGGGACACAGCATACTATGTAAGTTATTTGTAAGCCACTCTTCATCCAAACTTGACTGTCACAGGAGGCTGAGCGTGGCGGTGCGGTTAGGAGAGCTCAGCCTCCTCACAACTGACAGCTCACTGCTCCCCACTCTCCATCTTGACTCTCTGCCTGTCACAGAAGCTGAGCATAGCGGTGCAGGAGGAGAGCTCGGGCTCCAGTGACAATTGTCCCCGCACCGACCTACTCGGCATCCTAAACTGTCTTCTCCCCGCTCGGCCTCCTGAAACCTTCTCTTCTCCCCACTGGGCACTGGTCTGTGTCCCCTCAAATCTCCGCTGCCTCTGCTGACAAGGACATGGGAGAGCAGTGTGCATCGGAGGGGACACGGACCAGCGCCTAGCCAGGAGGAGAGAAGCTGTCAGGATGCACTGAATTTTTGGCTGCATTTTCGGACGTTATGGTACTTTCTGCATTTTGCCTAAAGTACAATTTTCGGCCGAAATGCTTTGGCTGCTGATATCTCAGTACATCCCTAATGAAATATTTGATTTATTTTACTATCAGACATATTTATAAGTTTATGGAATTGAGGATCATTTGCTCATTTAAAATACAGCAAATCTAGTTTTGGCAAATGTTAAGTTTGTTGAATGTCTGCAAATGTTCAGTAAAACAGCATCAAATGTGCAGCAAATGTGTGCTGATCAATATGTATGTGGTGCTGTCCACAGTGCTGAATCTGAGTCTTTGTTCAAGGTCAGCACTCAGAGGGGGAAAAGGAAATATTACTTTTACAAGGTAAATACTGGGCTTGCAAAAGCATTTGATGCACAAAGTTAATTTATATAATTTGTGACTATTGAAGAATACATTTAAATTAAAGGTTGTGTGCCCTGAGTTCAGACTTAAATTAAATATTTATTGTTACTTGTTTTCATAATTGCTGGATTTCTGTGGCCTCTACACAGTCAAAGGCTGGAGCTCCTAGGGTGTACCTACAGAAAGCAGGGAGACAGAGGTGGAACCTTTTTTGTCTAGGGGATCCATATAAAGGACTGTTACTTACCTAATCCTCTCTCCTGCTGGCTCTAAGACTAGCACCCACAGACTCCCCCCCCCCTCCAATGCGGGGGCCATAGTTATGCATTACATGCGAGGATGCTGAAGGAAAGGTTATGAGCCAAAGCGGAGTAGAGAAAGGTGAGCGCCAACCACAAGGGCAGTTTTTTTTTTTTACTACCCAGAGATAGGCTTTAAAAACACTTCTCGTAATGCCCAATAAAGCCTGAGCTATAGATCAGGTACAAATGCCTCCAATAGATCACATGCAGAACAATGTGCATATAATGCCCCCCATAAAAAGTGCCACTGCTGTCTCCTGGCCACCGGTACATTTATCTGTTTACATACAGGCATTTGTATTTGTTGTATATCCAGCATCCATCTTTCTTAGAACATAGAAACACTCCATATTGACACTGTAGAGCAGGGGTAGGCAAACTCCAGCCTTCCAGATATGGTGAAACCACAAATTCCATCATGTATCTGCCTTTGGGAGTCATGCATGTGGCTGTCAGAATCTTCCAATGCTGCATGGGATTTGCAGCTGCACCATAGCTGGAGGGCCGGTATTTGCCTACCTGCTGTAGAGGTTGAGCTCAAACAACTCTTTTTTTATAGGCTCGGTCACAGGGCAATATGGAACTCCCTTATCAGACACCTTGCTTGGCTTTATGTTAACCAGCGATGTCATCTGCACCTAGCTGAGAAATGAGCAGCATCCAGAGCCAAAAGACATTAACGATGTGCATAAAGCTGAGTTTGATGTAAGACAACCATAGACATGTATTTGGCATCTTAGAGGCCTTCCTCACTTTTCTCCCAATGGCCGAATGGAGTGGAAGGGTGGAAAGGAAGGTTAGTATGTGCTGCTGGAGGGGGGGGGCAATCAAGTGAACCTGTTGTGTCTGGGGCACCTTTTGCAAACTGGCAGATGATCAAACACACGTGGTCACCGGTCAAAGTTGAGTAATCTGATAGGGATAGACTTCCCTTTAAACTCCAATAATAATCCCAACATAAGCAGGTAAATCTGTGATATGTTTATAGAGAGGACTGGTCATATCCATGACACAAATCTTCTACTATGGCCCATAAAGTCATTATACCACCATTATATTATGAACAGACTTCTGTAACAAAACTGCCAATATATAACCTTAATCTATGTACTGACTTTTGTCTCTTCTGGTATGCTCTGTACAGCAACCAGTTACAGTCTATTTATTAATATTTCATAAGTGTGAGTGTAATAATAAGAGAACATTTTCAACTCATAAATAATGTTGTGTGAAGAGCAAAAGCATTAATGGATAATGAGCATTAGCAGGGGTCACGTGATGGGAGCGACTGACCACAACCTGCAGACCCTGACATTTTACAAGAGAAAATTTCCCCTTAATTAGACCCGGAGCTCACTGCAGGTGCAAGACTGGCAGGGAGCTGCTATGGCACCATCCCCCAGCTTGGACATAATACAGCCATCCACACACACTGTGTGAAGTCACCATAGGGACTATTAAAAGCAGCACTAGTCATGGTTACCCTATCAGTCATTTCAAGGTGAAAACACCTGCTAATTGGCTTGGAAATAAGTTTATATGATTATTATTTGCATGATGCATCTAGTATATCTTCGTCATCCACTGCCGATTCTGCTGATGGCTTCTAACTTAATCCTGACCCTTACCTTATGCACCTGGCCGGCCCCATAGATAAATTCCTATAGCTGACGATATTGTCATCTTCCGAATCTGAGCCTGTAGGAATTCAGGTCAGTCTGTGTGAATGTTCTAGCTCTTTCTGAGCCTACTGCAGTGCTGTCCATTCGAAGTTACACTGCACATAATTAAGTGACAGAAGGATGCTGAATCTAGCTGAAAAGGATAATATAAAATATAGATAAAAGCCAGGCTTTTAGTTTTGAATCGATTTGGGTTAAAGTTAAAAATTCTATTAGGTTTAAATTTCTGTCTGTGACCCCTTTGAGGGGATTTTCCTTCACCTTTTCTCCCTGTACAGCCTAAGGTGGATGGGGTTGCCACTGGGACAGGAAGGCACGGGCAGTGATTAAAACATTGCCCTTGTTGTTCTCACCCTACAAAAAATGTGTTTTTGCTCTAGCTGTGTCCCAGTTGGAGCAATTTCCCATCACTTCCTGCAATAAAAAAAACCATGAGGGTAATCCTCCCCAGTAGAAAAAGAAATGGCAATAAAAACCTGATTGAGGCTTTAACCCTTCTCTATTCTAGCAAAAACAAAATTTGGACTGGAATTGAGCCTTCACAAGAAAGAGCTGCAGGCACCTCCTGTTCCTTCAAGTCATTGCATGAGGAATATTTGCAGCCGTTTAAAGTTTGCCCATTTGTTTAACTGGTTTTTCCCGTTACTAATCATACTCTAAATTGTGTGGCTACAATATAAACAGTGTTAGCATGCTGTTTATAGTGACATAGTAGCGCATCCGAGAGTGGGAGTTCCACTGAATAGGCGTGGCCCCTCCCCAGCCAGCTGCTCTGCCTGTTGGGGCGACATAGATGCAAAGCCATTCTCTATATTATATTGTGGTTACTAGTTCTGTCACAGGGCGGTAGTGACAGCTAAAATGTTTGTATATTGTAATGTTCTTTCTTGTGCCGCTACATAGTTACGATGTAATTTCCCGTTCTGTGTTCTTGTTGTTGTATCCCTTTAAACAAGAAGGGCTCATTCATGTGTCCAACACCTTAACTGGTAAGGCCCCATTCACACCGGGCTTTAGGTTGCAGTTGGTGAATCTTGCGACAGTGACCTACAGATCCTTTGTAGCAGAAATCCCAGGTGTGTCGGTAAAGATGCGGCCGCTGTGCCTATTCAAGTTAATTAGAGGGTGAGGGCCCAGTCACACCAAGAAGAGTGCGTTCCAGTGTGTTCGGCCTCTGGAATGCAACCCGGCCAGCTCAGTTTTTTGGGGGCGGGATGGGGCGTGACGGTGCATTGAACTCAATGGCACCGCAGCCATGCCCACCACCCGCGGTGCGATCACCGGCACCCGAATGCGTGGCACATTAGTGCCTGCGTTCCGGTCTAGTGCGATCTGCAAAAAATTGTGTTTGCTGTATTTTTTGCAGATCGCACTGGACCAGAACGCAGGCACTAACGTACCCCGCGTTTGGGTTCCGGCAATCGCACCACTGGAGGGGGGGGGGGGGGGGGGCGTGGCTGGCCACTTCCCGCCCTACAAAAAACGGAGGCGGCCGAGTTTCGCTCCAGATGTTAATCGTACATCGGATGATTACCTGCAGTTCAGGATAGATGATTGTCCCTGGTTACAGACAGCTTGCGCCCAGGGACAGTCCTCTATCTCGAACCACAGGTAATCGTTCCATGTATGATTACAAATGGAGTGCTGTCAGCCTGTCATTAACGTGAATGCGCACAGCGGGCACATCTGTATGGACAGTTGGACACACTTGGGATTCCTGCCTCAAGACTCTGTAGGTTCTTGTCGTAGCCCCCAGCTTGTCCCCAGCCACAGCCTAAAACCCCATGTGAATGAGACCTAAGAGTTATACCTGCAGCAGCTTTCCAACAGCTACCATGTTTGATTAGATGCCACCTAAAATTAGCATTTTGTACCTGCACTATGAGGAGGAGGAGATGAAATAATTATCTGTCAATCTGTGCTTAATGAATACCAACTTCTCAAGATTTTAGCTGAACAGAGGTGAGAGATTGCTCTGATTGTGGCCTGTACTAATCATCTTGTGTGTGTGCAACAAGGAGTGCCTCCATTGAAGTCATACACAAGAAAAGTTGGATTTCAGACTTTATTCATAAATGAGGACACATGGTAGAAAACCTGACACTTTCCGCTTAATATAATAAACCACCTGGTTTATTATATAAATAATATTAATATAATAAATCAGGTGGTTTCACAGCATACACCTAATAGACCTCTAAAGAAGGGGGAGCGGAAAATCACCATGAAAGGCCTTGGCTATACACCTTTTACCAGTCATCAGTAAGGTCTGGAACTGAATTATATAATGTTTATGACTCTTCACTCAAGGCTCTCCTCACTGCACACACAAAGGCATGGTGTGAGGGTTTCATTATTAATTTCAGAACCATGGTGAATGATGGAACAATCACTGTATAGGCAATGATGTCACAAGGAACTCTAGGGGAACACCTACGCATACTTCCTGTGCACCTAATGGAATCCTGCAGTGAAAGAAATATGGGAGTTGTCATTGGTGATATCCTAACAAATTGGTTTGGCACTTTCATTGGACTTTGTACATCCTGGCATAATAGCGCTGTCACAGGAAACTATTAAAAGACTATTCTTTAAAATTCCCTACATGCGTAAATGAAACCTGTAGTAAGAAAATTATGGGGACTGCTATCACAAACCTTCTTCTAAGAATACTAGTTACCTAGTTGTCTCTGGTATCAATATCAATATCTTGACCACTGATCTTGAACAAGCATGCAGATTTCAAAGTCAGTCTGAAGTCAGAACTCATAAGCTTCATTTGTGTACTCGATCAGTGCATTGCAAACTGCTGAAGCCATTGGAACTACTGTGCATTCCAGGCAAAAGAAGAGGCCAGAGATGTCCATATTCTCTGATTAAAGTATTTGATCAAGGATCATCTTCACCTCTGAGGAAGCCTGGGCTCCCCCTCTAGTCATACGGGTGCTGGACCAGTGAAAAGGAAACAACACAGAAATAGCTCTGACTTTTTCTAGTTAACTATTGAGATATACATAGTAACTATACAGAGACATCTTGATTGTGGGATTAAGCTGATCTGCTACTGCAGTCCTTAAAATTACCATTAATTACAGGCTTATGTATGCTAAGGACATGATTCACAGAAATTAACCCTGCAGTTGCCTGTTTTATGTAGATCCACATCTCCCAGTATCCTTCTCTTGTTATTTAAGCACATTTTGGGTTATTTTGGCCCGTTTACAACAATTTGATGGGTTACGCTGTCCAGTTATTTAAGTAATAGGTTGTCTGCCCATGACTGCCATCGTGTGGCCAAACATCCAGTTTTATCTCTCAGGTATCAAAACTGGGGTAGACTGTGCATTAAACTGCATAATGCTGTTTTGTTAATGTTATATTGTCAATAGTCCAAATGCAAATTTCACATCTTTATAATATTAGGGAATAGAAATTAGTAATCTGGTTTGTGTATACCAGAATTTGATTATGAACCTGAGACCAATCCACAATGATGTCTTGGGTGTTTTTCTTGAAAATATTATTAAGATCTCAGATGCTGCAATGACTCTCATAGTTATAGATGATTTATAGAATATATCATATACTTATATAAGACTATATAGGTTACATTTAAGAAGATTATCCATATGTCCAAGAAGGCATGTGCATATTGGCGCCTTCCGCATTTGCACCAGTACTGCAGAAGGCTACATACCTTATGTTCTTAAGTATTAGAAGCCATAAAGTATGTTTATCAGGTCCAAATAAAATGTTCACCTTAGGTACCTAACACAACGAAAATAGAGTGTTATCAAGCCTCCTATATGACTGTCACCGTTGAGCGAGCAATGCATCCTGGGAAGATTACATCAGCAGCACATTGCTGGGGAATCTCATCCGTAATCTCACAAGATCTCAAGGAAAGGCATTTTCCTCCCCTGAAATGATGTGCATGGTCACATGTCCTAGTCACATGTGCCAGAGTTCCAGAAAGTGAAGGGAGATACATTAATCTGCCCTTAGTAAAAATGGCCACTGTGAGAAGAATGGGGAGGTAAAGAAAAATAAAAAAAGGTATGCAAAGAATACAAAGCCTGCAATTATCTAGAAGTATGTGTTTGTAGATTGCCATTACTAAACATTTATAAAGGTGTGTTTGTTGTTATTTTAAAGATATGGGTAAACCCAGCCAGAACGTCCTGCTCAACTCCTAGCAACCAAGCCAGTGATGCCAGTGAGCTGGGTGGGATGCCAGGCAGAGCATCACAGGTTGCAAAGAGCTCTTAACAACCTGGGTCGCTCTGACGTTCTGGCCCCCCACGTGACCCAATGAGATGCCGCCTGTAGAAACCACCCCAGGCTACCTCATTATAGTGGTTATCAAAATTACATTTCGTTTTTCCTGGTTGCCGGTTGTCAAAATGTTCCCGATTTTAAGTGAAAAGTCAAAATTTTAACTTATCTCTTTCTAATAGATGATTGTGCCTTATGGACTGATTTTGGGCAACAGTCCTCATGTCTGTGGATGGCATCAAACTGCACCTAACACCCTCAACCCAGTTGACCAACCTTGGGAAATAGCAATTAGCTAAATACACATGCACTGGCAATTTAAAGTAGTACGCATATTTATGACAGCATTTTAAAAGAGAAATCATTTTGTGTTGGGGATGTATGCACACATCCTGCTGCCCTCCAATATTTATGGACAGCTTTCCTCAGGCAGAAAGAACAAAGTTTCACTGTAGCTTTCATCCTAGTTTAAGTACTGTTAATACCATGCAAATATTGCCCTCCCTTGTGCCTACCTGATATGTTGGATAGATTTTTTTTTTCCATTTGGGTCATTTTAGCAGTAAATAAATAATGACCGGAAGGTGTTATATTGCATCAGATTGTGGCAGAGAACAGGAAGCTGGGAATCCAGTTTTACAGAAAATAGCTGAAATATTTATTTCACGGGAAGAGTGTTTTAAAGAATCTGAATCTTTAGCAGTTTATATTACACTTCCAACGTTTCACTGTGTCGCCGGTTTTAGTCAGGAAATGATGAGGTAGACTTAATGATAAGGTGAGCGTGGTACATAGACATTGTGTAGGTTTAATCAATGACCTTCTAATTTAAATCCCAGCTTTCTCAATTCATTTCATTCAATTAATTTCTGAATTGAGAAAGCAAGTTGGATGACCAGTGAAACGTCTTCAAGAAAAATACAGCAAGTCCACTTGCCTTGATTTATTTATCTTTCAAAGTTTCTTTTTAATAAGAAAAGAGTAACAAAATACTGTAACATTACAGCAACAGTAAAAAGTAAAGAGTAAAAGAAAAAAAATTCTCCTTCCAGAGGTCGCAATATAATAAAAAAATACAAGTCATGAACAATAAAAACAACTACAAGTGAAACAAAGCATCAAAGGGAGAATAACAGGTCAAAACTAAAGATAAGAGAATGCAAAAAAGAGAAAATAAAAAAATATAGTAAAAGTAAAGGTAAAAGTAAGAGGAAGGCTCCAGGGAGTGCAACCATTCGCATGGCACGTAATGGTAATGGATTTGAATGAATAGGTTGCTAAAGGGTATCAGTCACACTAATATATTTTAAAACATGGGTCCCAAATAGCTTCAAATTGTGTCCTTTGGTCCTTCAGAATGCCATGAAGCTTTTGGTAAATCATGATCCATAAAAGTTCAGATTTAACATAGTTAAATGGCACCGAGGGCATTTTCAAGGCCCTTGCTATGAAAAGTTTGGCAGCAAGTAAGAAAAATTAAAGCAATTTGCCCTGTGCTTTAGAAACTGCCTGGACTGGTCTATTAAGTATTATTATTATACAGGATTTATATAGCGCCAACAGTTTGCGCAGCGCTTCACAATATAAGGAAGACATTACAATCACAATACAATTCAAGACAAGATGGTAAGGAGGGCCCTGCCCGTGAGGGCTTACAATCTAAAAGGGAGGGGCAAGTGATTCATGAGGAGGTGGCTGTGTGGGGATGAATTCTTTAAGAAATTGATATTTCAGGGGTTAGGTTGTGGTGTGATAGGCTTCCCTGAAGAGACGAGTCTTAAGGGATCGCCTAAAGGCAGTCAGTCTGGGAGATAGATGGACCAGTTGGGGTAGAGAGTTCCAGAGGATGGGAGAGACTCTAGTGAAGTCTTGGAGGCGAGCATGGGAGGAGTTGACGAGGCAGCTGGAAAGCAGAAGGTCATTTGAAGAGCGGAGGGGACGGTTAGGGTTATACTTGGAGACAAGGTTTGAGATATAGCCGGGGGCAGAGTTGTGGATGGCTTTGTAAGTGGTTGTTAATATTTTGAATTTTATCCTCTGGGCGAGATGAAGCCAGTGGAGGGATTGACAGAGGGGGGGTGGCAGACACTGAGCGTTTGGTTAGGTGTCTGAGTCTAGCAGCTGCATTCATGATAGACTGAAGGGGGGATAGCCTGTTTAAAGGTAGGCCAATGAGGAGGGAGTTGCAATAGTCCAGACGAGAGATAACAAGGGAGTGGATGAGTAATTTTGCAGTTTCTTTGGTGAGGAAGTTATGAAGTATTTTGGAAATGTTATGAAGGTAAAGGCGGCAGGATTTGGATAGTGATTGGATGTGGGGAAGAAAGGTGAGGTCCGAGTCAAGGATAACACCTAGGACCTTGGCATGGGGGGAGGGCTGGATAGTTGTGTTAACAGTCTCAAGGGTAAAGTTGGGCGAAGGTGTACGGGCAGGAGGAAATATCATGAGCGCAGTTTTTGAAAGATTCAGTTTTAAGAAGTGTTGCGACATCCAGACGGATATGTCAGTTAGTAGATTAGTGACACGCAAGGACACTGAGGGGGTGAGTTGTGGAGTAGAAAGATAGATTTGAGTGTCATCAGCATAAAGATGGTATTGGAAGCCATGTGAGGTTATTAACTGACCAAGGGAGGAGGTGTAGATAGAGAAGAGAAGGGGTCCAAAGACAGAGCCTTGGGGGACCCCTACAGAGAGAGGAAGAGGAGGGGAGGAGTTAGATTTGTAGGTGACACTAAAGGAGCGTTTAGATAAGTAAGAGGAAAACCACGAGAGAGCAGAGTCTTGTAGGCCAAGCGAGTGGAGTTTTTTGAGAAGGAGCAGGTGGTCCACAGTGTCAAAAGCAGCTGAAAGGTCTAACAGCAAGAGTAAGGAATAGTGGCCATTGTTTTTAGCTGTTAGTAAGTCGTTAGTGGGTTTTAGAAGGGCAGCATCAGTGGAGTGTTGAAGACGAAAGCTTGACTGTAAGGGGTCCAGAAGGTTGTTATAAGCCAGGTGGATATATATATTGTGGATCTTTTGGGATACGGAGACCAAGCACTTTGAAGATTAAATCAAAAAACCTATTCCAAAAAGAGCGTAATTTGGGGCATGTCCACCAAATATGACACATTGTGCCTTGGTGGCCACAAGCAAGCTCGGAAGCATAGAGGTGTGAACTCTGGATATATTTTCGCCAACCTTGATGGGACTAAGTGCCATCAAGAAAAAAAACACTGAAATTGGCCTCCACCACAGAAATATTAAGTAGGCCTTGTGACACTCGGTAACTACATTGGTGCCTAACGTCTATAGGTATAGTAACCTCAAGTTCCTTCTCTCAAGATACCGTATAAGACAATTTAGAAGACGAACCCATGAGCAGGGAGTAGATAAGAGATATACCACCCCGTTGTCCCCCTGCTTGAGTACACCACTATTCATTGATTTATTTTTTACAGAAACTTGAGAACCTTCACAAACGTTAACCATGTTGTTAGTAGTCTATGCCACATCCTTGCAATAACTTAGTTATTGAGTCATTCTAGCTGTGCACTTAAAATTCAACTGAAGTCAAAACGTTTTTTATTACTAGTTTTGGATGGAGTGGAGAGAGATTAGAACATCGGGTTTTTATTGCTGTCTGTGTCCGTGTTAGGAAGATTCACCCTCTATTGCTCTTGGTGACCATTATCATTGAAAGTAAAGGTAAAACAAAATCCCAAATGTTGGGTTGTCATCAGAACAGGAATAGATGGGAAGTCCTCCATTGGTGACTCTGTTGACCACTGGGGATTTCCCTCACTTTGGAGGGATTTCCTCTCACATCTGGATTTGGCATTCTGACAGGAAGTGAAGGGGGAAAAAAAGCTGACAGGGGTTATAAAATTACAAAAAAGTTTTGGCTTAAGTTCTACTTTAAAGGGAAAGTTCACCTTTTGAAGAAAAATAATGAATGCATGCTTCTTCATAAAAGAAAAAATGTGCATTTATTATTTTTTTGCATAGGAGCCAGAATAGCATTGCATCCGCGTTCAGTAAATTGCAGGTGCTCTGGTTCCTGCAGGCTGTTTCTCCAGTCCAAGGTATCGAGGTATGGACATGCAGTAAGATGGACAGTAAGAAGAATAAATGGACAACAAGTGCAGTGATGTATTTTATTGAGAACTACATGTTCCAAGGTAGCTGATGGGATTTGCCGTTTCTCCATTAACAAAACCTGTTGGGTGGAGCCACGCGCAAGTAAATGGGAGCGTTGGAGGGGGGTGAGGGATGTGCGATCTGACCATGTTTCATGTTACACCCTTAATATAGGTGTAACATGAAACTTCATCAGAAAAGTAAACTAAGCCTTTAATAGTATCGCCAGCCCTGCTGATAAAACTTCAAATGATATTAGCAGTATTGATGGATCAAATTCAGTGCCACAGCCATTAAACCTTTAACCATCCCTATTAAACTCTAGACCCGTGGTTCTCAACTGGTGGGCCGTGACCCAAAAGTGGGTTGCGGCCCCATGTTCAGTGGGTCGCCGCATGCCTTCCACTGTACTAGGTGAGCGCAGCACTATCAGTTCTCGTGCCTGGCGCTGAGTGTCAGCTTGGGGTATGGCTGCAAGGGAGCTCCATCCATGCGTACATTGCTTACAGCTCCCTCATGTGACCTGGGTGACATCACATTCTGGCTTCCGGCACCTCTACAGTGAGTGCAAGGGAGCTGTACAAGCAATGAAAGTATGGATGGAGCTTCGTCCCAGCACAGCAGCCCACAATGAACCCCTAGAATTTTTTTTTTTGGTGTGTACAGTATATGTGTGTGAGAATGTCTGTGAGTGTGTGAGATTGTGTCTGTTGTTGTGTGTGTCTGTCAGTGTTTTAATCGCAAACTACCACGCAATCACACCTACTGTTAATTTTGGTGTGGGAGGTGCCTTGCGTTGCCATTATTTTGAATGGCACCCCAAACACACCTCCCACCCACAGTTTGATCGCTTGCACTGGAATATGCGGTACCGCAATTCCATCCGTTCCAGTGCGGTGTGACTTGGGTCGCCACTTAATGACCAAGTGCAAATGTGAGTCCTGTGGTAATACAGGTTGAGAACCACTGTTCTAAACACACTTGCTACTGGCGTATGGGCAGCTCTAGCAAAGTTGGTGTAGCTTTGCATAATTACAGAGCTTTGGGCTGTGGTTTTGCCACATTGGGCTAAAATCAATATCAGACTCATATTTCTGGTAAAGGTCTGGTTTGGATTTTGGAGGGGGCAACATATTTTTTTCACATTTTAAAAACATTTTTTGCATCTATATTTACATTTTTTAGTCTGGGGTGCCTTGAAATTTTGCATAAATTTAAAATGTGCCTATTCATCCTTTTGATAGAAATGGAAAAATTAAAAATATTTTTTACAACATTTTATTGAAGGTTTTTGTATAATAAACTTTAACTTTGTATAATACAAGTGTATGTTAGAGTACCCAAAAGGCCTGAGAAATTTCTTTTAACATTATGTATATGATGAATCATGGAGGTGGCACCATGGCCCAAGGAGAATAGAAAAATTAAGAGCGTTTTTTCCATACACCAGGTGTAATATGCCGTAGCCCCGATGCAAATGATCACCCGAGGCATCAATTTGCATTTAGGGACCTGACATCAAGCCTGCTACTGGTTATTGCCATCTTTAGAGGGTTCTTGGAAATGGTACTGAAATATACTGAAGAGAAGCAGCAGGGGGATATGTGAGTCCTATGAAATATGTATAGTGTGACAGCTGTGATTGATGGGGAGTAGTGCCTATAGTATGTCGGTGCAGTGACTGTACACTGACTCTTAAACATCATTACAGGCAACTTTGTAAAGAAAAAAAAAAACCAAAGATTGAAATCCATAAATCTGTGAGAGTAAGGCGGCAGGGGAAGAGAATAAAAGCCCATCTCACAGGGAGCCAAAGGAAATAAGTACTAATAACTTGCCCTCCACCAATGCCATTATCTAATGAGCTTAAATATACTGCCAGTAATTACATCAATCTTTTGGACACTTATTAACAATAATACATTTATACATGTATTTTCCCTGAGAATGATGGAATTGTGCAAACAATGGCTCTCTATCTAATGAAAGAGTCAATAAAGCTGTTAATAATTTATTTTGTACGATATCTGATGAGCCTCACTATATAATAAATGGAAATATATTCAGCTTATTTTACATCTAATGTTTCCGTGATTACTGATCAACCCTTTACAGTCCAATTCATTGCTTAATTCTCGAAATTCAGTGTATAGCTATCCGTTAATCAATGGGTGTCATTTCTCAAGCAGTCTGAAATAAAAGCTTTCGGTATTAGTACAGTATAATTGGCAAGATTCTCCCTTTCAGCTATAAATTAATAGTACATTTATGAATATAGACAGTGCTTACTTCAGAAACTTTAATGGAAAAGGGTTGTCATTATTTAGTTGGTTTCCTTAGTTATATAGATGTAAGCAATCTAGGCAATGAGGGCAATGTCAGTGGCAGCATGCTGGAAAAAAAAAATATGCTCTATAAAAGTGGACCTGAACTTAAAAAGTGAAGATTTGCTACGTTATAGGGAACATCTAGAAATATTATTTGTGCTTAAAGGAGAACTATGAGGTGAGTGCTTTTCAATCATCCTTATAGTTCTTGCCGACCTGTGACAATGAAACTGTCACAGGTCGGCTCAGTAGATCGGGAAGTGAGCGAGTTTGTGTCCTCCCGTTACCCTTAGGAGAACTATGGGGAAAAGCCCTAACCCCATAGTTCTCCTTAAGGCTGGGTTCACACCTAGGCGTATCGAATATGCGCGTTTGTCACGATTCGTGGTAAAAAACCGCGCTACAAACGTGCGTTTCCGAGGGCTACTTGGCTGTATCCCAATGGAAACGCGCGACAAAAACGCCCCAAAGAAGCTCCTGTATTTCTTTGGGCATAGGACATTTTGTAGCGTGTTCATATGGCCCGTAATACGCCCAGGTGTGAACCATACCCATAGTAAATAATGGGATTTCTGTGTTTGAGCGTTTTGCAGAGCGTAGGAACGCGCTACAAAACGCCCAGGTGTGAACCGGGCCTTAAGCCTCTGGTGCCCAATATGCAACCTGGGGGCTACAAACAGCCCTTTGGCACTTATTGTGCGGCCATCAGAGCCCCTGTAGTCAATTGTCTAGGGCTGCAACTAACAATTATTTTCATAATATATTAGTTGGCCGATAATTTTTTCGATTAATCGGATTAAAAAAACCAAACCATCTTTAATTTAAAATAAAATACACAAATGGTGTGTTACAAACATAAAGTTTACTTCAGAATAAAACGCCATGCTCAATATTTTGCAATCGCAGCACACTGGAACGCACGGCATTCTGGTACTGCGCGTTCCAGTGTGGGTGATCGCACTATAGGCAAGAGGAGCGTTAGACATTTTCATTAGCTTTATGGATTATGAATAATCTGAACTGAAAAATTCCAATCCAATATAATAAAATAACCAAACTTTTATTTACAATAACACATCAAAATTTGACAAAAAATACAATTATATATATTCATATAGTGAGAATTTGCTCCAAACAGTTGCGCATTAAGGACGCAGCCACTCGCTAAAATCTTCATTTTCAGGGCTTCCTTGCCCACTTTTATTAAGGCGCTGAACGCCTTATAAACGCCGAGGCGCTGAACGCTTTTTTCTCCTCGGTATACACTCAGGAGGGAAACGGGTTTGACACACATGATAAAACTCCCAGTTTAACTCAAAATATACCCCAGTGGTTGACAGAAACCGGGATACAACAAAGACTTAAAATGCTCAATGCAAACAAAGCAGTGGGTCCGGATAACCTGCACCCCAAGGTACTTAAGGAATTAAGCCAGGTTATAACTAGACCATTAATCCTCATTTTTAAGGACTCCTTAATGACTGGTAGGATCCCCGGTGATTGGCGGAGGGCTACGGTAGTCCCAATATTCAAAAAGGGGGCTAGGTGCCAACCTGGGAACTATAGGCCGGTCAGTCTAACATCGGTAGTTTGTAAAATGCTAGAGGGCATAATAAAGGATTATCTGGTAGAATTTGTTCAGGAAAACGGGATATTATAGACTCTATTTTAGTTTGAAATTTATTGTTACCTTCTGTTGTTTTATT
Source organism: Nanorana parkeri (assembly GCF_000935625.1). Classification (NCBI taxonomy): domain Eukaryota; kingdom Metazoa; phylum Chordata; class Amphibia; order Anura; family Dicroglossidae; genus Nanorana; species Nanorana parkeri. Next base: position 289,918 of record NW_017307058.1, on the reverse strand, counting down.
TGATAAGAATACTTATATTGTGCCTACAAGTTTAATACCTTTGAATAAAAGTTTTATTTTTATCATACTTTTTAATATGTTTCTTTGTGGCTTAACAAAATATGAGTCTTTAATTGGTGCGGATAGTGGGAAAAATGGGTGTGGTTAGGGGTGTGTGGCCACTAAAGGGTGTGGCCACTGAGGGGTGTGGTCACTGAGGGGCGCTGTAAAGCTTTCTCGCACGGGGCGCCTAAAGGCCTAAGCCCGGCCCTGTTCCTTAGCATTCCTTGGCAACACATGCACATCCAGCCTCCCAGCTTTGCATTTGCAGCACCGGCCTCAGGCCACTGTCTGTTCCTCCAGACAGCCTCAGTCTTGTGCTAACCTGAACACTGGGTTTTCCAATCTGCAGCACCCTTGCAGCGCTTACTGCAATTACTTTTGCACGATATTCTAATTATTCAAGTTTCACCTGTATATATGTATATATATATATATATATATACATACACAGTATATAAAAATATAAAAGTCCGGTCATCAGTATATCATGTTCACAGTCGAACTATCTCCTGCTGCATGTTTGCAGTCTGAGAGTTTTTCGTAGTATTGATGTTAGGTGCCGCAATTGAGATCCACCTAATCAAGAAAGTTGACCACCAATGGCCTAAGTAGTCCTTTGAAAGATTTATCTTTGGTTTTGAATACCTCCTGAAAGATAACAGTTCACAGTGTTCAGGTACTGCCATTCTGTAGTCTAACAATTGCACTGTATATCTGCAGGGTGAGATCATCTAAGGCACTGCTGCCACTGACTGCTAGCCTTACAAGATTTGGAATGAGATTTGGCGACAGCACTACTGTGCTGCTCATTGTTCTCTATGCTCAAGAGAAAGCTGTACCTGGGGATCTGCAGTGCAAGCATCTCCCTACTTCTGCATTACTTATTGAGTGAATCTGTGCTTTTTTACCCTCTCATGCTGCATTCTAAAAATTGCCCCACCAGTCCTGAAATCACTAGTAATCAGAGAGGGGGGGTGGGGGGGTGGGGGGCAGATTTACACCTTCTTAACAACGCTCCTGCTGTGCTGATGACCCTCTCAGACATCACACTGGTAGTAGGGGAGGCCAGAAGCTCCAGGCCATGGTCTTTTCTATCTAGATACCCTATAGTCTATGGGGTCCTCACTGAGAGTGTTGGCATCAGCCTTGGACTTTGTAGTCAGCAATTATGTTGTCCAGGTGCTGCCTGTCAACTACCTATATAGCACACCCATTCTAAAACAGAAAAGGCAGGTGTACCCTGCATCTAGATCCTTGGTTTTCAACTGGTGGGTCGCTCAGAGGGTCACTGTATGACTTCCCCTTTTCTAGGTGAGAGGCTCTTCAGCCTCCCCCTAGCGCAGCACTGTCAGTTCTCACACCAAGCAGCCATTCAAAATATACTGCCCATTACAGAGTGTTAGCTTGAGGTGGGATGGGCTGGGGGTATGGTCGCAAGGGAGCTCCATCCATACGTGCATTGCTTACAGTTTCCCTCACGTGCCCTGTAGAGATACCTGGACCGGAGTGATGTCACATTCTGGCTCCCGGTACCTCTACAGGGCACACAAGGAAACTGTATAAGCAATGCACATATGGATGGAGCTCTGTCACAGCACGGCAACCCACACTGGACCCCAGGCTCAGGATACAGTTCTTGTAATGTAGGGAGACTGGGTGGATCTTAAAAAAAAAATTAAAATTTTTTAGCGTGTGTATGTGTGTGTGAGAATGTCTGTGAATGTGTGAGATTGTATCTGTGGTTGTGTGTGTCTGTCAGTGTTTTTGAGGGCCCATTCACACTAGTACAGTACGTTAATTGCACAGTCCCATGAGATTAACGCCCCTTACTACGCAATCGCACCTACCGCACATTCTGGTGTGGAAGATGTGTTGCATCGTCATTTGAATGGCATCCCAAACACACCTCCCACCCACAGTTCGATCGCCCGCACGGTACCGCAATGCTGTGCGTTCCAGTGCAGTGCAACTTGAGTCACGACTTAAAGACAAGGACAAATGTGGATCCTGAGGTTACACAGGTTGAGAACCACTGCTCTAGATGGTGCAGCCCAACCACATCTTTGTCCTGCAGAACCTGTTCGCCCTCTTTTACCTCCGCATGCAGAACCTTGGCCTCTTACTTTAGGCTTTTCTATTTTTAATAAAGGGGATTGCCTAAAATGTAACAGCAGCAATGACAATAGGGAGAACAAATATGTGGCGTTTGGTGCACACCAATTTACCACACAACTATGCGGTGGTGTGCTGCACACAAAAAATAGCTTTTCCTATGTCAGCAACAAGTGTAGCCACATCTTTTTTTTAAAAGCCTTTGCAAAATAAAATATAATTCCCTAAGGAAAATAAACCCTGAGTTATAAACCCCAACCCATTTTTTTTATAAGTAGCAGAAAATAAGAAAATATTAGGGACAAACATGAAATTAAAGAACATACAGACTGTCAGCTCTCACTAAACTACTCCAACACACACAGACAAATGGCTGTTGGGAACCCTCCCTACTGAGGTTGCTGGCACATAACGAAGCCGCCATAATTTGCCCTTTCAAGCCAGTTTACCTAAGTTCACAGGCCATGCAACACATAATGGTCATGCACATTAATACCTCCGTCTCCTGATGTGGACACAAAGTCTACAAAATACGTTAAGTGAAAAATAGTTCAACTGACCTACATAATTGAGATTTTGATTATATGTACTGTGGTATTGTGTGGCAATCCCACGGTAGAACTGGGTGTTGTAGTCACCCAGGACTCTCAGCCAGAGGGGCTGAGCGATTCCTGGAAGCTAGTTCTTTTACTGGGAAAGAGCTGACTTTGCAGTTCTCCCCAGGTTTTCTGGATGTGGCATGGGATTCTAGAACTGGGAGATTCCAAAGAGAATTAGGAGAGATTAAATTTGAGCATATAATTGGGGAAAGGAAGGTTCAAAATAAATAAAGGGTCTAAAGATTTATGAAGGAGGGTCCCCTGCTATTCAAATGTTTAGAAAAAGGTTTAGTATTCCCCAAGGAGGGGATCCCACCATTCCTTCAAAACGATGTAACAAATAATTATAAAAATATATATTTATTTGTAGAAATATTAAATATTTAGGCGTTCAGTGAAGGTTTTCCTCGTGTGGCTGTTTCGGCTGAGGCCCGCTTATGTGTTTTTGCCTGTAACATTTATCAGAAAGCAATTGGAGTCCAGTACTTTAGCAAGAACTGCTTGTCTAAAGTCTCCTGTAGAGAAGGGAAGAGAAGAGAAAGGGAAGAGAAAAGGAGACTTTATTTTCCAGTGAAGGCTTATATTCATTACGAAAAGCCGAGATAGTGCTATCTCCTGAAACCTGCAGAGCTACTACCAAGCTTGCGTTACATGCTTGACGGCAATGTCTCTCAAAGATCTCTAGATTTTCTCAAATCAAAGGAACAAGGACATCAAGTCACCTTGCATCGTTTTCCAAGATAAAATTTGCTTTCCTCTGTTCTGAGTTATCGCGGATTTCTTCTCTTCTTCAATCATCTTGAAAAAAGAAAAATTTAAAACCTACAGAACGAATACGGGAATTCAGTTAAGGCAACGATCTACAACAACTAGCGTAATAAGCCAAGATACAGCTACATCTCCTGAATTTCCTGTTTATCTTCCACCGGATGTCGTTACAACAACGGGAACATAATTTTTCCTCTTCAAAATCGTTTCCCTACATGAGGACACACTCCACCGCGAGCTGAATTCTATTTTTACATCTTGATATTGACCTATTTTTGTTCCTCTTGTTCTCCTCCCCTTTTTTCATACATATGTATGCCGATTTTCGAAAAAACAGAGCTCTGTCGCCTTCTTGCCCCTTTTTACAAATATGGGCCACTCTCCCCATCTATGCGGAGACTCCTAAAATAAATAAAAAAATATACATTTATGCTTACTCCTGACATCTGGGTTTTTTTCTCCACCTGAGAGACAGAAGGCATTCACATGGTGTGCCTCTATACTGGTTTTCTACAACACATTGTTTAGAAATTATTAGCTGAAAGCAGCCACATACATTTGTTTGTTTTTTTGATATAGTTTGAATATGTTTTGTTATACATGTTTTAATATTTCTACAAATAAATATATATTTTTATAATTATTTGTTACATCGTTTTGAAGGAATGGTGGGATCCCCTCCTTGGGGAATACTAAACCTTTTTCTAAACGAGAGATGAAATTTCCATTCCTGGGTCCATGGTTTAGTAGTGGCCAGGACCTAAGGATTGCACACCTGTGCACAGCGCTTATGGAGAGCGTGATGGCTGACGTTCAGGACTTCTGCTGGGAGGAGGAACAGATTGTGTTCAGGAGTCAGTAGGACTCCACCCAGAAGCCGGAGTGGAGCCAGGCGGCTGTGTGTGCTGGAGGCACCTGGGAGACAGCCAAGGAGGCTTAAAGAGCCCAGTGGCACACGAGGGATGCGTGGAGGAGTCACACTAGAGGTGTGGAAAGCTGCTAAAGGGTAAAGCGTACTTCTGAGGAGTCTTGCTGATGAAAAACCCTAAAAGTCCTGGGGCAAGGACTCACACAGTACATCTGACAATCTTGAGTCGGTGAGACTGTCACATTGTCTATTTCTGAAAGACAAGCAAACCTTATGTTGATGTTACTGAAGAAAGCTTTCTTTCTGCTACAAAAGAAATAAGAATGTCCTTTTTCTGTGAAAACTGCTACAAGACTGCTGGCTCTACCTCAAGAAAGGCAGAGCCAGCTGTCACTCACGCAGCTGGGCGGATCCAGACATAATTGTCTATAGCTTGCGGTATACTGAGCTTAGGGTGACGGTAGGACGCTAGTTTGTGTCCTCCCGTTACCCTAAGGAGAACTATGGGGAAAAGCCCTAACCCCATAGTTCTCCTTTAAGTGCTCACCATACGTGCTAAATTCCCCAAATATCACAGTACAAACAGAGTTATTATGACATAGTTTGGAGGATCTTTGTACTATACACATCACCTGACTATTACATCTACTTATTTTATGGTTCTTTTAAATTGATAAATTAATAAATATTAATATATTTTTAATATTTTATATGGTCATGTGACTATTCTGGTACCTTTTAAAGTCCTAATAATTTTTACAATTTTGTAATACAATAAATTGGGGTATTGGCCCGGCTTTAATTGAGCAGAAACAAGCGGTTAAACTGCATTTTTACTGACCGTCCACCTAAAAGCCAAGACAAGTTTGTATACATGCCGCAGCCACAATGCTTTGTGGCACATCTTAAACTGCACATTACATTTTGCAGACGGTGCTGCTTACCAAACATGACCATTGCAATAAATCTGACTGCACCGCAACCGCATGGGTATCCTGTCATGGCATCACAGTTGAAAATACCCATTGGGATAAAAAAAAGGAAAGTATCACCTCCTGAACACCAGGCAGCCACTGCTCTACCATGGTAGAACCTGCCGCCTCGTCTAAACGAGGCCTTAATATTTCAGTGAATTGGGCAATATGTTATAAGACCTCATTTACAAATCATGTTTCTTACTTCATTGTTCATTTTCCTATTGTAATGCGGGAATGAAAAGGCCATAGATTCTGTAGTTTGCCACTAGAGGTCCCCGTAATACTATGTGTCCGGAGTTCAGTCATGTGGCGGCTTGACTTTGTCCTCTTGTGACCCAACAGGCTCTTATTTCCCATGTTAAAGAATTCAAATGTCAATAAGAAAGTATCCTTGCATGGCCCTGCTACTCCTGCAGCCAATTTTACACAGCATGGTGAAAATGCCATGGCAGCGTTTTTTTAAGATCTAAAAGTTTTCTGAGATAAAGAGAACGCAAAGTCCTTTTTCTGTATAATGTAGATGTAAATGAGGTCAGCTTGATGGAAAATGCTATCAATAGGTTTTCTGTTCACAATTTATTGTTTCTATGTTTAGTTTAAACAAGATGTTTGCATGAGGGAAGCCATATGTTCTCATTACATCTCCAGGTTGGTCTTCTTGCTTTGCAGCACTCGGGGCCGTGCCAAGGGGTAGGCTGTGTGATTGGGAACACATAACAAACATGTAGGGATTAGCTCAGGTTTGGACTGAACCTAGTCCAAACTTGAGCTCCTCTGAACCCAGGATGAATCTCCTCCTGAACATGGAAGGAAGCTCCTTCCATGCTGTACAATCAGCTGCGGGTGGGATATTTCCTGGCCACAGCTTGACATAAGTAAAGGGGCGAGGTGCAGTGTTGTCAATGACCTTATATGGCTACACGGCCATATAAGGTAAATGACATCACCACAAGCATGCCAACCCTTTGTTTATGGTAAGCTGTGAGGCCAAGGAATACCCTGAACTGCAGCTGATTGGTCAGGATTGGCAAGTCTGTAGTAGATTTACTTCGATGCTTAGGGTTATTTTCCTGCTGCATCACCCAACTTTGCTAAAGTGACACTAAACTCAGGAGTTAAAGGAGAACTATGGGGTTAGGGCTTTTCCCCTAACGGGAGGTAACGGGAGGACACAAACTAGCGTCCTCCTGTCACCCCAAGCTCAGTATATCGCGAGCTACAACTCGCGGTATACTGAGACGCTGAAGCGGATCCCGACAATTATGTCTGGATCTGCCCAGCTGCGTGAGTGACAGAGCCAGCTGTACCTGCCCCATCCGTTCCGCCAGTCCGCGCTGGAGGATCGGAGCGGGGAGGGGGGAATCCAGATCCTCCCGTCACGGCAGAGAGCCGTGACAGGATCGAGAAGTGAGCGAACGCCGGTATGTGTTCGCTCACTTCCCGATCTACTGAGCCGACCTGTGACAGTTTCATTGTCACAGGTCGGCTAGAACTATGAGGTGAGGTGAGTGAAAAACACTCACCTCATAGTTCTCCTTTAAATCTTAAATATTTAAGTACCTGAACTGTAAACAAATCTGTACCTTATTTGTGCTGTAGATCCTCAAATCATCTCTGAATTCATGCTGACACTGTCCTTCCTTCTGGAGGGTGGCTACTTTTGTACCCCATGTCTCTCCCTGTGTGTGTTGTAAAGTAGTCATCGCTCCAAGCTCGCTCCCGTGATGGACTACAATCTCAATACAAATTAGCAAACTACATGTGAGATTGTAGTCCATCACGGGAGCGAGCATGGAGCAGTAGCTACTTTACAACACACACAGGGACCATGGGTTCGGCATGTTGCTGCTGGTGTCTGAATGCTGAGGTGTGAACTTGGGCCATTGAAAATCATGCCATTTCTTGTGTTGGGCGTTTTGTCGCTCGTGTGTAACAGCTACTAAATGCCTACGCGTGAACGGGGACTAAGGGATTGCATGTGGATGATATCAAGTCAATTTAAGGCTCAGATTATGCACATCTTATTGCCAACTCTAGAACATGACTGTGAGGGACACCCTCACAACTGGATGATGGCCATGGCTACATTGCACCAAATATTGAGTCAGCTTAGAGAGGTATGGTTGAATAGAGTCTTGGCCTATTTTCTGCATATACTGCACACATGTCACAGTCCTTGTACCCACAAAATACTTCTTATGAAATAGCCAATAGCAGGCTGGCTATTGCACCTGCCCACTGCCTTCTGTCAATCCGCAGAAGTGGACCTGAGAGAGAACTTTTAACAGAAGGTGATTGCTGATTGACAGAAGTCAGTGGGCGGGGCCAGGGGCGTCCCTAGAATGGGTGACACCCCGACCGTTTCGTCATCGCGAGTGCACGCGGCCATTTGATTGACGCCTGCCAGTGGCTATCTTGATGATGGACGCCGGCAGAGAGAGGAGGGGACGTTCACCCGGTGAGATGAGATATGCAGCCGGGTCCCCTCCTCTCTCCTGACACTGTCGGGCTCTCGGTCCATGACCGAGTGCCCGACTTTTTAGAGGGGGTGACACCAAAATGACTGTCAGTAATGTTGGTGTCACCCCTGCAATGGTGTCACACACAGGGACCATGGGGAACAAAAGTAGCCACCCTCCAGAAGGAAGGACAGTGTCAGCACCAATTCAGAGATGATTTGAGGATCTACAGCCGAGTGATACATGAATAGGATACATTTTTATTAATAAGGTACCTGAATGTATTTCTAAGATTTAACTTTTGAGTTCAGTGTCATTTAAAGGAGAACTATGAGGCGAGTGCTTTTCACTCACCTCATAGTTCTAGCCTACCTGTGACAATGAGACTGTCACAGGTCGGCTCAGTAGATCGGGAGGTGAGCGAACACATACCGGCATTCGCTCACCTCTCGATCCTGTCACGGCTCTCTGCCATGACAGGGAAGGGGCTGGATTCCCCCCGGGAATGGCGGATCGGACGGGGGAGGGGGCGGGTACAGCTGGCTCTGCCTCTAGTAGCTCGCGGTGTACTGTGGCGTCTCAGTATACCGCGAGCTGTAGCTTGCGGTATACTGAGCTTAGGGTGACGGGAGGACGCTAGTTTGTGTCCTCCCGTTACCCTAAGGAGAACTATGAGGAAAAGCCTTTACCCCATAGTTCTCCTTTAAGCTTCAGCTGGCGGACAGCCACCCTGACATTATCCTGTAGGATATTTTGGTAAACTCAGGAATTTAGTTTCCCCTCGGTGATGGCAAGTGGTCCAGGCCCTGAGGCAGCAAAGCAAGCCCAAATCATGATGTTCCCTTCACCATACTTTACCGTTGGGATGATGTGTTGATGTCGGTAAGCTGTGCCATACATAGTGCTGAGTATTCTTTCCGAACAATTCAACTTTTGTTTCAACAGTCCACAAAACATTTTCCCAGTAGCGTTGCGGCAAGGAGCTGTTGGGCAAACTTCAGACGCGCAGCAATGTTTTTTTGGAGAGTAGCGGCTGTTCAATGACCTACGTATGGTAGACTCATGAACGGGGATGTTTGCCAGATCCAGAGCTGTCTTCAAGCCTTTAGCTGTTACTCCTGGGTTCTTTTTTACCTCATTGAGATTGTGCCTTGGGAGTCATCTAGGCTGGGTGACCACTTCTGGGAAGCGTAGCCACAGTACTAAACTGTCTCCATTCACAGACAATTTGTCTAACTGTTGACTGATGGATGCCTAAACATTTTCCAATCGTTTTGTACCCTTTTCAGCATTATGCAGATCAACCTTTCTTGATCATATCTCTTCAGAGTGCTCCTTTTTGCGAGGTATGGTTCACATCAGTTGATGCTTCTTATTAGGGATACATCGATACCGGTATTGAGTACCGATATTTTTTTTTGCAGTATACCGGAAGTCCCATTAAGGAAGCCGGGCGGCGTGTAAAGACTCGCCACCCAGCTTTCCGATTTAGCAGGGAAGCCATCCCCATGCTTCTCGTCACTAGGGTGCCATGCCATTACACGCTGCCCAGCTTCCTGATTGAAGCTGGCTCCAATGACTCGCTGTAATGACTTGCTGCCCGGCTTTCTGATACCGGCATAGGAGCATTTGGGGCGAGTATGAGTACTCGCCCAAATACTTGGCATCGGCACCAATACCGATACTGGTATCGGTGCATGCCTACTTCTTATAAACAGCAATATTAAAATGTTTGAGTGTCTTTTATTAATCAGAGTAGCTGTTGACCCCTCCTCCAAACTCATTTAATTAATTGGACTCCAGGTGTGCAAGCTACGAACTCCAATTCGCTTTTGTTGAAGTAATTACTCTATGGGTTCACTTACTTTTTTCTCCAGCACTGTGAATGTTACTGTGAATGTTTAATGGGTGTGTTCGATAAAGACACGAGAAATGATTGTTGTGACTTAGATGAGGATCAGACAACACTTTATCATAAATTACTGCAGAAAAACAGTTAATTCCAAGGGGTTTGCTGGTTCCTGTTTGGTCCATGGCGCTACTATAGTGTTATGGGTGTAGCTGATGAAGCAGATCTCTGCTTCATCAGCTTCTTCAGGGGGGCCCTAGGTGACATTAGGGGTCTTGGAGACCCCTGATGTCTCCATAAAGAGGACCTGTCACATATTTTGCTATCACATAAGGGGGTTTTCTAACCCCCCTATGTGATAGCAATAAAGTTTCCCCCCCAAAAATGTAAAGTTACAAATAAAAAAGAATTACATTTTTTTTAAAGTCCCCCCCATACATACACGCATGCATCCTCATCCTGGATTAGACACGTTGCAATGAACACGATTGTTTATTTTAGGTAACTCTTTGAAATTGTATCTAAATTCATAAAAAAAATCATCTCTGACTCCCAGTCCCAGCACAGAGAATACACATCCAGTGCTGGCGGAGTTCATCATTGTGGAATCTATGAATGTACATGACAACGCACGGTGATGAAGCACACCGACACACGTGACCTGGGGCTCGTCAGCCCGAAGAGCCGCTCTGCGAATGGTCCACGGTACGGGACGTCACAAAGCCGAGCTGAAAGATGAGGGGGCGGGGTTACAGAGTGATGGAGCGGAGGACGTGATTATGGGGGAGGAGTCAGAAGCTGAGCAGGAAAGGGGTGGAGCTTCAGAGCGGCGACCACCGGGCGGGAGACACCCAGAGCGAAGTGACCCGGGTGGGTGACAGGAAGAGTGAGAGGTGACCTGGCTCGTGTGAAAGATGCCGCGGGTGGTGCCCGATCAGATTAATATTGGTGGTGGGGGGTATATAGGCGATGCACAGCGATAAAATAACGGCTATGGTTGCAGTGTGGTAACCCATTGAAGGGTTTACCAGCCGTGTTCATAGTGTATGGCAATCAAACACAGGGCCTATTCAGAATGTGGGATCAGAGCTGGCTGGGGGTACCGGGTAGGTGGGATAGCCCAGCAGGACCAGGAGGGGGGGTCTATTTATATGCAGAGGAGTTGTGATGGGTGACGTGTATTGATGGGGGATCTGGTGTTATGGGGAGATGGTCATGCAGAATGAATGGTGCCACACTGCACCATTGCAAGTATTGTGCGTTGTCATCTGTGGCCGTAATGAATGTTTTCATGCAACTCAATGGTGTAATAAAAAAAAAAAAAGGTCCCAGCGCCAATGGTGGTCCGTGTAAAGAGGATGAAGGGTCTATATACCTGGTGTTGCATATGGAATTAGTATCTGTTACCCATAAACTACAATGGGATAATAGGCAACCATTATGTGATGGGGCGTCACAAGGCTCCCTGGGTGGAAGCAGATAGTGAAGTGAGTCATGATGGCGCCACACCACTAGTGTTGGAGTCCAGTATTTCAATTTTTGTGATTCACAAACAAGATGGTACAGAATAGAACATCCAACGCATTTCATCCGGGCTGTGAAGTGTGGTGTGTGTGTGTATAGAAAGCTGGACTCTGAGCTCTTTAGAAGGAAAGGTTTGCTAGTTTCTCATGGCAGCCTAATACTAGTCCATGTCCTGTCTCTCTGAATACTGTGGTTTCGGGAGACTTGGAGTGGACTGGAATCTTGTTTTGTGGAGAGATTGCCAGCAGGGAGGGGATTATGTTTTTTGGGGTGACTGAGCGGTGTAGAGGAGGATTGTGTCTTACCCGGAGACTGCAAGTAGAGAGCAGGAATCATGTATTTTAGGGAGGCATGGGGGTGAGGGGCTAAATGTATCTTTTGGGGGGACTGGAGGGGGGAATCATGGCTTTACAAGCAAAGGGGAGGGGGACACATCTTTTAGGGAGACTATAAGCAGGGGAGGGATCGTGTCTTATGGAATGATCACAAGTGGAGAATGTTTTATGGGGAGATTGCGAGCAAAGAGGGGTTCATGTCTTTTAGGGAGACAACACACAAAGAAGGGAAACATGTCTTTTTGGGAGATCATGAGGTGAGATAATGACTGCTGCCGCACAGCTCCATACCACAGGCACCCACTCATGTTTTATCTTACCGTCTCTGATTAAAATATCCAGATTTTTTTACTTCTGAGCTCAGTGGATATAGTAACATTTTTCTAAAGCTCTGATAAAGAGGGACTTTTGGCCCCAGAAATGCGTTGGCTTCCTCTTGTTACCCTTTTGCTATTTAATCAAATACATTTTTGGACTTTTGCATGTTTAGCACTCATTGTGGTTTAGCTACACATAGCGTTCCCAAGCCAGACGACCCCCATCTCCAGGAGGACCTCTGCTTTGTGGAGGGCTTTCAAACCTAGGCCATTTTGGGCCCAAATAAAGACTTCCTACCTGCAAACTAAAGTTTTGTTTCTAGTTCCTCTCTCCCACTCTTTCATTCTGGGGCTACTGTACTCACCCAGACAATTAAAGTACTGCATTTACAGTTGCCTACTTCTTTATTTTGTCTTTATAAGGCAAAGATTGGTCAGGTTGCTCAGAGGTTGTTGGCAAAAACAATTGCACCAAAATAATTCTTTCCATGTGGCATGTCCATAAATGGTCCCATCTTCAACATTGGATCTGGGTCAGGATTGAGCTCATGCTCACTCATTCACATAATAAAGTGTTTCTAAAGCCAAATCTATCAGGTTATCGCTGCTGTCTTTGTTCCCGCAGAGGAGTCACCTTCTGACCACTGTCATCAGGTCTAAAATTGATGGGAAATCCAAAATGTTGAGTTGTTCCTACTAGAGATGATCTGGAGCTCGCCCGAGTACACCCAAGGCCACTCCAAACAGCGCCTGCAACTCACCTATTCTGGTCCAATCGGTTGCAGCGGAGGAATTCCCTGCCCCTCTGCGATGTATAGTTGCAGGACAGAAAAATGTGCCTCTCTGCAACTGATGGGGTAGTGGTCACAATTTGGAGCGGGCTTGGGTGAACTCAAGTAAACCGGGTTCACGCCAAGTCTAGATTCATCACTAGTTTCTACAAGACTAGAAGTAAAAAAAGAAGTTCCTCCAATGAGACAAAAGTAGCAAAAAAACTGATTTGGGTTTTACCCATCCCTACTGTATCCAAAGTTTTGGTCTTAAAACAAACTGTGAGGATAACTTTGTCCAAGGTGTGGAAATTATCACTAGGTTCCCCCTTAATTGTCAAATACAGTTCAATATCTTTTCTGATGGGTTTCCATGCTACATTTTTTTTTTTAAAGCACAGCAAAGTTTAAGCTCATGAACGTCAAAACCTCTCTACTTCTATCGGGACACAGTTTCCAGAAGTCAGTGCGAGCATTTCGCTTGTATTCGTTGTCTCCGCTCTTCATTGCTGTAAGCCACATCTCCACCAGCATGCTCGGACTGTGTGGTTGTCGAAGACAGCGGGTCATGATCGTTCTTCAGACTGTGTCATTATGTAGTTACCGTGGAAGTTGGAGAGATCTGGGTATCTACAGGTACATATACAGCTTCATCTCGCAGACATACCTCTACGTCCTATAAATCGGTTGAGCTCAACAGCTAACTATGGTACCATACAGACAAACCAGAATGAAGAGGCCATAAATCATTACTTGCACAGCATGGTTACGTTCAGCAGGCCAGTGTTTCAGAGACCGTTTTATTGAGGTGAGCAGGCCATTCAAGTCCCAAAAACTTTAGACTGCTGCCTGTAGCCATGTTTAAATAAAAAAGACTTTTGGATTGCACTCTATTATCTGTGTAACTACAGATCACAACCTAGCTAAGGTTCAATGAGCCGCTGTCTCTGGCTGAGGGTCTGTCTGTCCCAGATGTTCAATACGCTTGGTGATGATGCACAAGTATACCATTACTTTAGTTCATTGGGTGATTTTACATTGTATTTTTTAGATCAAATACACAGGATTTCGAGACCGACCGCACGAGGAACGGCAGGCACGTTTTCAGAATGCCTGCAGGGATGGCCGTTCTGAAATAGTAAGTATGTAAAGAAAAAAATTAATTGTATGTCTATATGGAGTTTTAGATGTTATTAATTTTGAATAGTAATTGTGTATATGGAGAAGGTAACAGTTCTGTTAGCGCTGGACTTGTCTTTGTAGGAGGTAACTTGAACACTTGATTTATAACACATTCGCACAGCAAACGGCTATGAGAAGCAGATTGTCAGTGCATTATGTTACTAGATGGAGCTGAGGAGCATAAGAATTTCTTATGTTCCACGGCTCCATCTAGTCACCATAATGTGCTGTCAATCTGCTTGGCCTAGCTGTTCGCAGTGCGTACGGATTATACAGCAACCCACAGCTACCTCATGTATCATTTCCCCCTCCTTTTTAGATTGTAAGCCCTCAGGGGCAGGGCCCTCCTTACCATCTTGTCTTGAATTGTATTGTAACTGTAATGTCTTCCTTATATTGTAAAGCGCTGCGCAAACTGTTGGCGCTTTATAAATACTATGTAATAATTAGGGTTGCACAGATACCAAGTACGAGTACATGTACCGATACTTTTGAGCTCCAAGACTACACTAGAGAAAAATTCAAAAATTAGGAGGCAGTTGTCATTTGTAAGGAGCACACGGAGCTCCTGGGATTTGTACATCTCTGTTTTAATGTAGGATTTTGTTTTTATAAATATAAATAAAGGGATGCAAAGATACCAGTTTTGCGAGTACTGGTACGTGCCGAGTACTTACAAGTACGAGTACTGATACATTTCTGTTTATTGTCATGTGACAGTTTTTTCTAAAACAATACAGACTAATGACTTCAGGACAGTGGTGGAGTGCCAGAGCCAGGTCCCAGCTGCACCTGCTGCATCCCTGGTAGTTCTCATTAAAATACCAAGTATCTGCACTGGTACTCAAAGTATCTGTACATCCCTAGTAATAATAATAATAATAATAATAATAATAATAACCCCCTATTGTTCTGCATAAAAGTGACCTGCTGTCTATTAATTTTCTGTTACAGGCATTTGTGGCCACGGGAACCAATCTTTCACTGCAGTTTTTTCCAGCCAGTTGGCAAGGAGAGCCACGCCAAGCACCAACACGAGATTATGTGGACTTTGAGAGGGAGTCCGGCAAGGTAACCTGCGATTCATTCATTTTGTCCACTCTGAACTCGTATCTGTTTTTATTTAGAAGCTGTTCTGCTGAATGTATGTCAGAGCTGAAAAAATATCTCTGCTGGAGTTTCTGATGGACATAAGATGACAGCGAGTGATTTAGCTGAACGGAAACCGGCTTTAGTTGAAATCTAGTTCAAGGTGGAGTGATAATGTAAAGGGTAATTCCACTTTCTCAAGACAAATTTGGGAAAATAGAATTACCCCACCAATCTGCCACCTCTTGCTAAGAAGTGCTTCTCATTGGTCGGCATGGTCAAAAGTGCTTCCTAGACAGGTGACCATGCTGACCAGTGAGTGTTCACCATTTGCGAGCGGAAATTAAAATACCGACCTCAAGGCTGCACTGCTGTGTACGGCCCTACACCAGCAGCCGCGGAGGCAAATGAGTTTTGACAGGTAAGGGGGGGAAAGTGTAGGGGCAGATTGGTGGGGGTAAATCCATTTTCCCAAATTCACCTGGGAAAGTGGAATTATCCTTGAAAATGGCCACAAACCTGGCAGATTTTGTATGCATGCGACTGTGGCCTCCCTAGAAGAGAATGGCCTTTCACTCACCTGTGTCAACTTGACCATCATTCCCAATGGAAGCCACATATAGTGAGGAGCACATTATCCACCATGGTTACCCGAGCACTGCCTGGCAAACCCAAGAAAGGATGCTATGCAACATCTGAAGGGCCATGGGGGCATGTTAATTCTCTAAAACTAAACCACTCATCCTTTTAAATGTAACTTATTCAAATGATGTCTCCGTTTCTGAAGCTGGGAGGCCTGCTAATGTGCAAATTGGTTGATTATCTATGCCAGTCCGCATGAATATTTTGTTCTGTCCCTTCTTGAAGATCATAGGGTGTCAGTAGGAGCTATGCTGAGGAGGAGGAGAGGGCACACACCACTCTCTATTTTTTCCTAATTCATTCACGTGTGAGGAATGCAAATTTTGTGTCTCTTTCACAAAGATCGTTTGCTTACTAAAATTGCCATAAAGTTTTGTTTAGTAAATCGAGAAAATCTGTGTCTACGGATCGGGATGTCCCGATACCATTTTTGTTTTCAAGACCAAGTACAAGTACTTTCCCTTATGTGCTTGCCGAGACCAATTACTGATGTTGGACATCTGCCGTTCTTTTTCTAAAACAATAAAGACTAATGATTTTAGGGCAGTTTCTTTATAATTATGAAGAACTGTAACTCAATCCATGATTATTCAGCAATGGAGAATGGCAACTGGCTATAGAGGACTACAAATCTCCGCAATCCATGATTATTCAGCAATGGAGAATGTCAACCAGCAATCATGGATTGCTGAGATTTGTAGTCCTATTATACAGGGCTGCATGCAGGGTCTCACCAGGGCTGCGGGTGTTTGCTGGGATCTGCGTGTGGGTGCCGAGCTCTCCAGGGCTGTACTGGCAGGTGCCGGGCTCCAGACCTGTACGTGCGCGTCTGTCCTTTTGCTTTGCTGGTCTTGGGAAGGAGCAGGAGGAGATGTGCAGCCGGACCGGCACTGCCAAAGACAACTGCCTGAGGTCCCCAGCAAGCGCAGGACCTGCGCTTGCTGGTCCTGCGCTTGCTGGGCCGGTATCAGCCTTTAGTATCAGGGCATTTTTACGAGTACAAATACCCTGTATTGGCTCCGATACCGATACTAGTATTGGTATGGGGACATGCCTATCTGCAGACTTTAAATCCGGACGCATTTGCAGCTGTACACAAGTATCGGCATATACCCACGTACAGCTGCATACAATCTTTTTTTTTTTTTTATAGCCATGTTTGTGTAGCACATGAAAATGTTTTCTCAACACTTCTCAAGGCCAGCTTGTGAAAGATAAATAGTTCTCTTGGTCAGGCTCGCTGCGTATTCATGTCTGTGGTTTGACTACATTTATCATATCTTAAAGCAGAACCCCAGGCAAATCAAATCTTAACCCTTGCAGTGGGGCTACTCCTGCACTGCAAGGGTTAAGTGCCCATTTTGCCTAGGGAGCTAGAATAACAAAGTAATACTTGCCCCCAAATCGTGATCTTGCCTTGCTCTTACACCGCTCCTTTCACCCTCAGTCCAGCGGACTAAGGTCTTGTGAGTCATCATGTTCTATACACAGTATATAGGATGTAAGGACGCCGAGGGATATACCATCGCTGGAGCAGAGGGAGAGACGGCAGGAGGGATCAGTGTAGGAGACAGCTGGGATTGCGGTTTGGGTGAGTATAACTTTATTTTAGCTCCCTTGACAAAACACGGGGAAAAGATCAGTAAGATTTTTTTCAGCAAAAAAAAAAATATTAAGCTGCAAGTTTTTCATATGTTTGAAATATGTGCTGTGTGAATAATGTAAAATTTCGGCTGCAAAAGTGGACATATACTTTAAATTGAGCCTGTAGATTTCTCTTAGCAGCAGGTCCACCTAAATGTGCCGGACAAGTCCAGGTTCATTTTTATTGGGACTGTATGGAATTGAAAAGGTTTTTCCTGCAGTCCAAATACACAAGAGCAGAAACGGTATCTGTTCCGTACACCGGTCAATGCTAATAATCTACTTCCCTTTTGCCTGATCTGTCAGGAGACTCCCCCCATCTTGTGGTTGGCGGTGCTTCCTCCATACAGCAGGAAAAGCAAAGCAGTTTTCCTGGGGGGTGGGGAGTAACTAATCAGAGGGTCTTGGCGTATGGACTTCTTCAGTCGCTTATCTCGGACTGTCATCTTTTGAGGATGTGGTGGGAAGTCTGTCTTATCTTTAGTAACTTCTTTACAAGATGCAATGCAAGAATGTTATCTGACATGATACAATTTCTGAGACCTTTTTTTCTTTATTACAATCATTTTGGTCAATGTGGTGCAGTGTAAATTCATGCTGTTGTAAGTCACAGTGGATTGTTAACTGTTAGCATGTTTTTGCCATCTTGCTAAGGGCCAATTCACACTATTAGTGTTGCGCTAAAGGCACTGTATGTGTGTTTAGCGCACGCTATCACTCAGCGCACTGCACGCTAGGTGAGCTAATGTGTTGCATTGCCATTCATTCTGAATGGCACCTGAGTACACCTCCCTATGTGTGTGTGTTGTGCTGCAATTAATGCTACAGCAGTAGCTTACATTGTGGTACCAAAAAAAAATAAAAATAATGCATGCATTCCTTTTTCACCGCAGTGCACACTCTTGTGCTCCAACATACACCCACCAGAAGGTGCTTTGGGGTGCAATTCAGAATTAGTGGCAACACAATGCACCTAGCATGTGGTGCATTGGGCTGTGCAATAGCGAGCTCTAAAGGCACAGATACTGTGCCTGTAAAGTATTGGTAAACCGGCCCTAAAAACTTTTACACAGGATATTAACTACATCTGGACATACGCTGTTAATGGAAGAATCACCCGCTGTGTCCTTTTGGCTGGCAGTCGCTGTCAGAATAAACGAACGGTGCTTGCAGCTGATTGAAGATATTCCAACAGGCTCCTTCGATCTTCTATTTGAGGGATGCCGGCCAAACAGTAGCACCCACTGCGATTAATTTTGGCCGGTTCAAAAAGAACTGGCCAAATTTTGGCATAGTGTATGGCCAGCTTTAAAGGGGAAAATCCCCCCCAATCTGCAAGGGATTTTCACTGGCTTGGGTCATACTAATCTTATTTATTCCCGTCAGCTGTATTCATCATTATTTATAGGATTGATAAAATGCTTTGAGTTGTTTGTTCTTTTCTGCAGCAGCGTTGCACCAGCCTTGGGAGCGTATTGAATGCCGTAGCCAAGGACTTTGTCACACATTGGAAATTAGCTGATCCAAGTGCTCTGTTTCTGGAGTTGCAAGGAGTGTGGCCCTTGCTAAGTGTAATTGCTCACACAACGGAGAGGTTTTCCACCTCGACCCTGAAGCCTAAGGCTGGTCTTGCACTGTTCTAGTTTGTCCCCTTGGAACTGCGGGCTGAATGCAAAAAATAGAACAGTGTGGATGGACGAATCTCCTGCTGGGCTATTGTCTTCTGACAGCGGTGGGTGTGCTACTGTCAGAATAACAGAACAGTCACTGCAACCAATTGGCTGTTGTCACTTTTTGGTCAAAAAGTTTCTCTCTAGCTCCTTTTGATTTTCTAATCAAAGGATTTCGAACGAGAGGCTGCCAACAGGGCCACCCACTCAGTGAATTTTGCGCGGTTCATTAAGAAGTGCCTGAAATTCACACCGTGTACGGCCAGCGTAAAGCTGGGTGTACACTGCAGCTTTCTCTCCAGCAAGGACAATGAACTGTAGAATAAGCGAACTCGCTAAATCTCACTCCAGTTCTTGAGACAAGCAATCAGAGGCAGCAGTCCCTCAACGTGGACCTTTACTACCCCCTTTCACTAAAAATGACCTCACAATGCACCTCTGCATGCTGATATGAAATCATCTTACATTCATTAGGTAAACAAACATATTTTTATTTTACTTACAATTCTTGTTTTTCTACTTCCTGGTCCGCTTGGGCATTAGTGATGTAGCCTGTGCCTAAGAGATGCATCCTGGGAAGGTTACATCACAGTGCATCGCTGGGAAATCTCAACCGTAAACTGCAAAATCTCATGAGATCTCAGGGTAGGCCTTAAGAGTTACTAGCCACTAGTTGCCCCACCTAACCCTTACCCTGCCCCACCTTAACTCCGCCCCTAAACACACCCTCTTAAATAATTTTATGATAATTCTTATCCTGTGATAGTTGCCGCTTGTAAACGGCAGATTAGGGATTCCTGCTGCAGGAAAACGCAAGTTCCTGACACATATCTCTAATCACACCTGAAATATACTGTAGGTGTGAATGGGGCCTTATATACACATACACTAAAGGTGCCCATACACCTGCGCATTATCGTACGATAGTTGTGGGTGACCCCGCGATCGTACGTTAATCGGCAGGTGTATGGGCAGCGTGCGACCGCTTCTACTGTACAGCCGTACGACTTTCGTCTTCCGAGCACGCTGGAAAACCTGCCGAAAATCGTACGATTTTTGGCGGGTTGGTGGCATGGTCGGAAGACTAATGCCGCACGGGCCGGTGTGCGCAAGCGCACACTGCTCGCTCAGCACTGCAATCATCGGAAGCTTGCGATGATCACAAGTACGATCTGCTTGTCCAAGATGGGCAGATCGTACGAGGTTTTATTGACCTTACAACCATTGCACAACGAAAGTCGTGCGTAGGGAATTAAGTGTCACGTCTTTGCAGGGAGAAGGCTGTGAGCAGGATCGATCCCTGGTAATCTGGGGGTAATTAGTGAGGCCTGCTGCAGACCTCACTAGTCACACCCAGATAACCAGATATCGATCCATCCTTTCTTTCGGCCGGAGCTCAGAACTGTCAGCGGGTATTAGCAGGATCCGTCCCGGCTGCGGCGCTCACAGTATATTGCGGTCAATAGCCAGCGATATACTGTGCGTTTGGTCACGGGAGGAGGTTAGTATATGTCCTCCTGTGACCCCAAAGAGAACTATAAAGGAAAACACTTACCCCATAGTTCTCTTTAAGTATATCTAAAGCCAAGACTTTTTTTTTGTTTGGTTAGAGTAGGGAAGGTTGATACTGCTAATTTTTTTTGCCATCAGTGTGTCATGGTAGAGATTTCAGTTCCTGTCCTGTAGACACAGCAGGAAGTGAGGGGGTACCTTTTGAGTTGTCACAGGCATCAAAAGTGTCCCTATTAGAAGATTTTCCCTTTTTTTTTTTTTTTTTCCCGGTGGGTGCTCAAAATTCTAGATTACCCTGACTTTTGTTCCTGGTGACATTGATAATCGGTACAGTTAAAGAGCGTAAATATATCTAATGGTGACAGCGGTTGTAACCCATTACCATTCTATTAAGGTTTTTTTTTTTTTTAAATGATAATGAGGTCTGACGAACCCCAAACTGAGAATGGAGAAGAACTTAACACCATGCCACACTTATTTCTCCAAAATTTGCAATTGTAGATACATTGGTAGAAGCAGATCAGACTAGAAAGGCGCCATAGTAGGACCACTTCAGGTTGCGGGATGTAGATTGTCATTACTAAACATTTCTAAATATATGCGTAAAGGTCCGCTATAAGATTGTGACATGAACCAAAAGTGGACACATCTGAATGTAATTGGTAGATTAGCATTGACAGCCTTTTTATTTCATTCACCCCTACGTTTTCTTTCGGGTCCCATTCACGCCACACTGTGCGGTGTATTTATGATGCGTTTTGGTGTGTACCAGTGCTTTTTCTTTTATTTTTTTTGGACTGTCATGCTGATTATTCTCTAAGGTTGCTTCCTTCTTCATTTTGTAGCACTTCCCTTTGTGTGAGTAAGCTTGAAAACAGACATGTTTTATTTGTATGCAGGCATGTTCTTTGTGATGGCTGTTGCATTTCTAAGACAACATGCTCGCAGGAGACATCGTTTTTAGGTGAACCCACCCTTGAAGCTAAGAAAATCGAAGGGTCAATTTTGGGCTTTATACGAGGACGTGCGGGCATATCCAGAAAAGTTTTTTCCAATCACTCGTATGTCTATCCGAAAGTGATATTATGAGTTATTTAACCAAAGCCCCCCTTTTTTTTTATTCGTTCTGTTATGTTCCGGTGTGCTTTTGACGCATTTTTGCACGTTTCGCTGAGTTCCAGTGCTGAGAAAACGAGACGAGCAGTTTTTTTTTTCCCTGCACCAGAATGGACTGCAGTGGTGTGAACAGAGCCAAGAAATCCCAGACAAATATCTTGGGATGCATTTTTGGTTCGGGAGAAAAACGTAACCGTCTGGATCTGATCCGGACATGGTGTGAAATGACCCTCAGTACTAATGGACCTGCATTTAAAGAACAACTCTGGTTAAAATGTTTTATTATACCTTGCAGTGGGGCAACCCCCACGTTAACTT